>NC_074685.1:49274978-49374929 GCF_029448725.1 Salvelinus fontinalis | reverse complement strand
GCAGGTGTTAGTCGATGTCTCTGATTGGGAACCATATTTAGGTAGTCTGTTTTGTATTGTGGGTTGTGGGTGATTGTTCCTGTTTCTGTGTCTTTTTTTATGTCACCATACGGGACTGTTGCATTTTTGTTGGTTTGTCCATTTATTGTTTTGTAAGGTTATTCAGTGTTATTCGTTAATAAAAGTAACAATGTATTCATATCACGCTGCGCATTGGTCCTCCGATCCTTCTTACTACTCATCCTCAGATGAGGAGGACGACGAACGTGACAACTGAAGTGATAGATGAGCAGATTGTGATGTGCAAGTACTGGTGTGCAAAAGAGATACTGGTGAGAGATACCGGTGTGCAAAAGAGCAGAAAAGTGATGACGTATCATGACGTCTGATGAGTTGACACTTGCAGGGCAAGGGGCGAGGGAAGAATTATTTCATTTTAAATGGACCGCCCAGAAATGTGTCACTTGTTCATCCCACGGTTGTGTTTTCAGTCATCATGGAACTGTTGTGTGTGCCTTATATGCACTACAGTCAATTATGATTGCATTTCATATCTTGGCTAGAAGACAACACCTTCGCAGACATCCAATGTTAGCCATCCTACTATATCAGGTAAATCGAAAATTACAATGTATACGTGTGATGTCAGGGAAAGTTATATGCTTTCGTGTTGTTGACTATCATAAAATGTGAAGACTGTATATTATCAAACCAATTCTCCATGTGTAGTTTAATTACGCAATTAAACTAATCATGTAACTTTAACGAGGAAGTTGGGGCAACACGGAAAATTGTTGTTTATAGAGTGTCAATTTCCCAAATATAACTCCCCAGATATTTTCATATCTTATCAAAACAGTCTCTTATTAATGAATTTTATTACCTCTTCAGTGTCATTACTGAATGTTGCAAACCCTTGGATATCTGCACCAACCTTAGCATAGAATCATGAATCAGCAAAATATAAATTGTCTTAATTATTTATTTACCAACTTAATCAGAGAATTACATAAAACACAATCACAATTAGTTCATACATGGGTTACTTAACATGTTGTTGTCTCTCTCTGTTGTCGCCGGTTTATATGCTGGAGGGAGTCGACAGAAAAGTCTCTGGTTGCGTCCCTTGTGGATACGTCAGGCATACCCATGTCGTCATATAGAATAGATGTTTCGGCGGTTGTCGGTATTCTTTGTCCTAGGCTACATACATTTCCAGCTGCAGACTGAAAAGGCCTCGTATGAGATCTGCTCCTTCTGTGGCAATGTTTTAGAGTTTAACCATTTTTAGCCGTGTAACCAACGCTACCATTTGCAACCTTAGCTTACACCGTGGTCTGGTGTGAATTGCGTCACGGGGGATTTTATACTTCGGTAGAAAAGGGGCTGTCTCATCATGTTTGTGCTCAACTGGACGTGGCTACTGACTGTGCATAAGTTACCATAAAACAACCAATTCTGATTTAGAAGACTAAATCTCATTGTTAGCTTTTCAAAAGTATTTTTATACTTATTCATTCATCTTATACAACAGTCAGATGTAAAACTGACAGCTGGGAAATGTACACTAAGAGATACAGTTATGTGTGTTTCCTGTCCTTCATGAGATCACCAAATGAAACACACTCGACATGACTGTCCCTTAAGTGTCCACGGACCATTCCCATATTCTCAAAAAGATAAATATTGTTTAATTCTCCCATTTTGTGGAATAGGAGTTTTTTTAATTTACATTTGTTTCTACTTAAACTTGTATGTTGAATTTTCCATATTAATGTTGGTTTTAAGTTTTGGCTGACTTTGCTTAGCGGATCACCATCGCAAATTGAATCATGGGGCTAATTGTACACTCGAAAGTACTATTGTAAGTGAAACTAGGCAAAAACAGAGGTGATTATGAAATTAAATATTTCGTCAGGACATGTATCATGCTGTGAATATCCCCAGAAGATGTTTTATCTTGTATATTAACTAATTTCAAATGTAAGGCATTGAAAGCATTCTATATTGGAAGTCTATAAATGTACAGTCGTGGCCAAAAGTTTTGAGAATGACACAATTATTAATTTCCACAAAGTTTGCTGCTTCAGTGTCTTTAGATATTTTTGTCAGATGTTACTATGGAATACTGAAGTATAATTCAAGCATTTAACAAGCATTTCATAAGTGTCAAAGGCTTTTTTTGACAATTACATGAAGTTGATGCAGAGTCAATATTTTCAGTGTTGACCCTTCTTTTTCAAGACCTCTGAAATCCGCCCTGGCATGCTGTCAATTAACTTCTGGGCCACATCCTGACTGATGGCAGCCCATTCTTGCATAATCAATGCTTGGAGTTTGTCAGAAATTGTGGGGTTTTGTTTGTCCACCTGCATCTTGAGGATTGACCACAAGTTCTCAATGGGATTAAGGTCTGGGGAGTTTCCTGGCCATGGACCCAAAATATTGATGTTTTGTTCCCCGAGCCACTCAGTCATCACTTTTGCCTCATGGCAAGGTGCTCCATCATGCTGGAAAAGGCATTGTTTGTCACCAAACTGTTCCTGGGTGGTTGGGAGAAGTTGCTCTCGGAGGATGTGTTGGTACCATTCTTTATTCATGGCTGTTTTTCTAAGGCAAAATTGTGAGTGAGCCCACTAGCTTGGCTGAGAAGCAACCCCACATGAATAGTCTCAGGATGCTTTACTGTTGGCATGACACAGGACTGATGGTAGCGCTCACCTTGTCTTCTCCGGACAAGCTTTTTTCCGGATGCCCCAAACAATCTGGAAAAGGATTCATCAGAGAAAATGACTTTACCCCCGTCCTCAGCAGTCCAATCCCTGTACCTTTTGCAGAATATCAGTCTGTCCCTGATGTTTTTCCTGGAGAGAAGTGGCTTCTTTGCTGCCCTTCTTGACAACAGGCCATCCTACAAAAGTCTTCTCCTATCTGTGCGTGGTGTTTACAGGATCCGTATTCAGAGAGTCACCTTCACAGCAGCCCTCTCTCAACACCTTCAGCAGCAGGTTTTGACTCAACAGGAGAGGGGAGGTATTGAGCTGGACACCCTCAACTCACAGGCTCAATCAGGTATTAACACTGGTTTGAAACAGAAAGATGTTAGATGCTTCTTAGTTGAGTAGATGTTATTTTCGTGGTGGCTAGATATGGACCAAAACATCTTGGTTTTGTTTTCAGCCGGAGATGGTGAGGAGGAGTTAGTGGTAGGCAGGCATGAGAAGCTGTTCAGTCAGATAGGTCCTCTACCAGTGTCCTTATAACAAATAAGACTTCACTGTTTAGGATAGTTTGATGTTGCATAGTAAGTTGTGTGTGTGTGTGTGTGTGTGCGCACGCAAGATGAAGTGGTTTTATTCCAGAGTGAGTCAGTATGCCAGACTCCACTGGAGAGACAATACCACACAGAGATCATGGCTCTGGAGCGGGCAGACTGAACTGCAGGATTTTCACCCCAATTGATATAGCAGTCAGAATCAGTGTAGAAGGGGTGGGTTTTTACTGAATCTCCATTTCTGTAATGGTTCTGTAACCACAGATGCTGGGAGAGGGGCAGCAAGTACTGGGTGAGGATTTACTAATAAATAGACATGAAACTAAAGAAGAACAGAGTCTGGACAAGAGAAACAAAACATTATCAATGCAGACACAGGAATGAAACTGAGGAAGTGACAGATATAGGGGAGGCAATCAATGACGTGATGGAGTCCAGGTGAGTCCGATGAAGCGCTGATTCGTGTAACGATGGTGACAGATGTGTGTAATGATGAGCAGCCTGGAGACCTCGTGCTCCAGAGAGGGGGAGCGGGGGCAGACATGACAATTTCATTATTCAAAACAAAGCATTTACCTAATTTCTGTCCCAAAGAAACGTTAGTGTTTTAAAGCTGTTTTTGATCTACTCATTACAGGATTCCCAGAGTATGGTGACGCAGGTCAAGTCCAACCCTACCTTCCTGGCACATAGGATGGCCAATGTCAGACACAGACGACATGACAGACACCCAGTGTAGGTCCCTGTTACTCACCAACGTGAATTATTATTAAAGTGAATGTAATTGAAGCAACATGTCACGGCTGTCTTCCTCTTCTTCCTTTGAAGAGGTGTAGCAAGGATCAGACCAATACGCAGCGTGGTAGGTGTCCATGTTTTAATATAGAAAACTGAACACAAATACAAAAACGTGAACAAACCGAAACAGTCCCATGTGGCACACTGACACAGGAAACAATCACCCACAAAATACCCAAAGAACATGGCTGCCTAAATATGGTTCCCAATCAGAGACAACGATAAACACCTGCCTCTAATTGAGAACCACTCTAGGCAACCATAGACTTACATAAACACCTATAATGAACACAACCCCATAACTCTACAAAAAAAACCTAGACAGTACAAACACCCTAGACGAGACAAAAACACACAAACCACCCTTTTCACACCCTGACCTAACCAAAATAATAAAGAGAACAAAGATAACTAAGGCCAGGGCGTGACACAACATTGATGTGTGATGTGCTGCTTTGAAGACAAACAGTGTACCGGTATGTTCACATTACACCATACCCTTGTATGCAAAATGTGTTTGTGGTATTCTGTTGGTCTGCAGTGACAGCACTGTCCCCAAGTCCAGGCTGATTACCTGGGAGCCCTCGGAGGACTTTATGAAGATCAGCTACGTGGTCAATACACAGTGAAATGCTTATTTACAAGCCCTTAACCAACAATGCAGTTTAAGAAAAATAAGTGTCAAGTAAAAAATAATTATTTTAGACCTAGACTTGGTGCTCCGGTACCGCTTGCCGTGCGGTAGCAGAGAGAACATTCTATGACTAGGGTGGCTTGAGTCTTTGACAATTTTTAGGGCCTTATTCTGACATCACCTGGTGTAGTGGTCCTGGATGGCAGGAAGCTTGGCCCCGGTGATGTACTAGGACATACTCACTACCCTCATTAGGGCCTTGCAGTCAAAGTCTGAGCAGTTGCCATACCAGGCAGTGATTCAACCAGTCAGGATGCTCTCGATGGTGAAGCTGTAGAATTTTTTGAGGATCGAGGACCCTAGAGGTGCCCCCGTGTTGAGGATCAGCGTGGCGGATGTGTTGTTACCTACCCTTACCACCTGGGGGCGGCCCGTCAGGAGGTCCAGGATCCAGTTGCAGAGGGAGGTGTTTAGTCCCAGGGTCCTTAGCTTAGTGATGAGGTTTTAGGGTACTATGGTGTTAAACGCTGAGATGTAGTCAATGAATAGCAGACTCACATAGGTGCTTATTTTGTCCATGTGTGAAAGGGCAGTGTGGAGTGCAATAGAGATTGCATCATCTGTGGATCTGTTGGGGCGGTATGCAAATTGAAGTGGGTCTAGGGTTTCTGGGATAATGGTGTTGTGAGCCATGGCCAGCCTTTCAAAGCACTTCATGGCTACAGATGTGAGTGCTACGGGTCGGTAGTCATTTAGGCAGGTTACCTTAGTGTTCTTGGGCACAGGTACTATGGTGGTCTGCTTGAAACATGTTGGTATTACAGACTCCGACAGGGAGAGGTTGAAAATGTCAGTGAAGACGATTGCCAGTTGGTCAGAGCATGCTCGGAGTACACGGCCTGGTAATCTATCTGGCCCTGCGGCCTTATGAATGTTGACCTGTTTAAAGGTCTTACATCGGCTGCGGAGAGCATGATCACACAGTCATCCGGAACAGCTGATGCTCTCATGCATGTTTCAGTGTTACTTGCCTTGAAGCGAGCATAGAAGTTATTTAGCTCATCTGGTAGGCTCGTGTCACTGGGCAGCTCTCGGTTGTGCTTCCCTTTGTAGTCTGTAATAGTTTGCAAGCCCTGCCACATCCGACGAGCGACGGAGCCGGTGTAGTATGATTCGATCTTACTCCTGTATTGACACTTTGCCTGTTTGATGGTTCATCGGAGGGCATAGCGGGATTTCTTATAAGCTTCCGTGTTAGAGTCCCGCTCCTTGAAAGCGGAAGCTCTACCCTTTAGCTCTGTGCGGATTTTGCTTGTAATCCATGGCTTCTGGTTGGGGTATATACGTATAGTCACTGTGGGGACGACATCATTGATCCACGTATTGATGAAGCCAGTGATTGATGTGGTGTACTCCTCAATGCCATCGGAAGAATCCCAGGAACATATTCCAGTCTGTGCAAGCAAAACAGTTCTGTAGTTTAGCATCTGCTTCATCTGACCACTTTTTTATAGACTGAGTCACTGATGCTTCCTGCTTTCATTTTGTCTTGTAAGCAGGAATCAGGAGGATAGAATTATGGTCAGATTTGACAAATGGAGGGCGAGGGAGAGCTTTGTACGCATCTCTGTGTGGGGAGTAAAGGTGGTCTAGAGTTCGTTTTTTCCCCCCTCTGGTTGCACATTTAACATGCTGGTTGAAATTAGGTCAAACTGATTTAAGTTTCCCTCCATTAATGTCCCCGGCCACTAGGAGCGCTGCCTCTGGATGAGCGTTTTCCTGTTTGCTTATGGCGGTATTCAGCTCATTGAGTGCGGTCTTAGTGCCAGCATCGGTCTGTGGTGGTGTGTAGACAGCTATGAAAAATATAGATGAAAACTTTCTAGGTAGATAGTGTGGTCTGCAGCTTATCATGAGATGCTCAGGCGAGCAAAACCTTGAGACTTCCTTGGATATCGTGCACCAGATGCTGTTCTATCCTGCCGATAGTGTATAACCCGCCAGCTGTATGTTATTAATGACGTCGTTCAGCCACGACTCTGTGAAGCATAAGATATTACAGTTTTTAAGGTCCCGTTGGTAGGATATATGTGCTTTTAGTTCGTCCCATTTATTTTCCAGCTATTGTACGTTGGCTAACAGTACGGATGGAAAAGGCAGATTAGCCATTCGTCGCCTGATCCTCACAAGGCACCCCGATCTCCTTCTGCGAAATCTACATATTTGTTTCCTATGAATGACAAGGATGAAGGCCTGTTCAGGTGTCTGGAGTAAATCCCTCTCGTCTGACTCATTACAGAAAAATTCTTTGTCCAATTCAAGGTGGGTAATCGCTGTTGTTACGTTCCTGACCTGTTTTCTGTTGTTTGGTATGTGTTTAATTGGTCAGGGCGTGAGTTTGGGTGGGTAGTCTATGTTATGTGTTTTCTATGTTGGGTTAATGGGTTGCCTGGTATGGCTCTCAATTAGAGGCAGGTGTTTGGCGTTTCCTCTGATTGAGAGCCATATTAAGGTAGGTTGTTTCACATTGTTTGTTGTGGGTGGTTGTCTCCTGTGTCTGTGTCTATGTACGTTGCGCCACACGGGACTGTTTTCGGTTTGTTTGTTTGTTTGTTTGGTTTATGTAGTCTGTTCCTGTTTCATGCGTTCTTCGTGTCATGTAAGTTCATATGTTCAGGTGCGTCTACGTTGTTTGTTGTTTTGTATAATTATCAAGTGTATTTCGTGTCAGTGTTCGTCTTGTCTAATAAATCATTAGGTATTCATCACCCGCTGCGCCTTGCTCCACTCTCTCACCGAAAGACGACCGTTACAGAACCACCCACCACCAAAGGATCAAGCGGTGGTGTAACGGGAGAGAGAGATAGCGCACGAAGGAGGAATGGACATGGGCGGATGTTTTGAACGGCAAGGGTTGCTACACATGGGAGGAGATCCTGGCTGGAAAGGATCGCCTCCCATGGGAACAGCTGGAGGCAGCTCGGAGAGCGGAGGAAACCGGAGAGAGGAACCGGCGTTATGAGGGGACACGTCTAGCACGGAAGCCTGTGAGTAAACCCCAAAAATGTATTGGGGGGGGGGGGGGGGGGGGCTAGAAGGGAGAGTGGCGAAGTCAGGTAGGAGACCTGCGCCCACTCCCTGTACTTACCGTGGAGAGCGAGAGTACGGGCAGACACCGTGTTGCGCAGTAGAGCGCACGGTGTCTCCTGTAGGTGTGCATAGCCCGGTGCGGGTTATTCCACCTCCCCGCACTGGCAGGGCTAGATTGAGTATTGAGCCGGATGTCATGAAGCCGGCCCTACATATCTGTCCACCAGTACGTCTCCTCGGGCCGGCTTACATGGCACCAGCCTTACGCATGGTGTCCCCGGTTCGCCTACATAGCCCGGTTATTCCACCTCCCCGCACTGGTCGGGCGACGGGGAGCATACAACCAGGTAAGGTTGGGGAGGCTCAGTGCTCAAGGGAGCCAGTACGCCTGCACGGTCCGGTATTTCCGGCGCCACCTCCCCGCTCCAGACCAGTACCACCAGTGCCTACACCACGCACCAGGTTTCCAGTGCGTCTCCAGAGCCCTGTTCCTCCTCCACGCACTCTCCCTGTGGTGTGTGTATCCAGCCCAGTGCCTCCAGTTCCGGCACCACGCACCAAGCCTCATGTGTGTTCTCAGAGCCCTGTACGCACTGTTCCTTCTCCCCGCACTCGCCCTGAGGTGCGTGACCTCAGCCCGGTACCACCAGTGCCGGTACCACGCACCAGGCCTATAGTGCGCATCGAGAGTCCAGTGTGCCCTGTTCCTGCTCCCCGCAATAGCCTTGAGGTGCGTGTCTCCAGTCCGGTACCACCAGTCCCGGCACCACGCACCAGGCCTACTGTGCGCGTCTGAGCCATCTGTCTGCCCAGCGCCGTCTGAGCCATCCGTCTGTCCAGCGCCGTCTGAGCCATCCGTCTGTCCAGCGCCGTCTGAGCCATCCGTCTGCCCAGCGCCTTCTGAGCCATCCGTCTGCCCAGCGCCTTCTGAGCCATCCGTCTGCCCAGCTCCTTCTGAGCCATCCGTCTGCCCAGCGCCTTCTGAGCCATCCGTCTGTCCCGAGCCATTAGAGCCGTCCGTCAGTCAGGAGCCGTCCGTCAGTCAGGAGCCGCTAGAGCCGTCCGTCAGTCAGGAGCCGCCAGAGCCGTCCGTCAGTCAGGAGCCGCCAGAGCCGTCCGTCAGTCAGGAGCCGCCAGAGCCGTCCGTCAGTCAGAAGCCGCCAGAGCCGTCCGTCAGTCAGGAGCCGCCAGAGCCGCCAGCCAGTCAGGAGCCGCCAGCCAGTCATGAGCCGCCAGCCAGTCAGGAGCCGCCAGCTAGTCATGAGCTGCCCTCCAGTCATGAGCTGCCCTCCAGTCATGAGCTGCCCTCCAGTCATGAGCTGCCCTCCAGTCATGAGCTGCCACCCAGTCCGGAGCTGCCACCCAGTCCGGAGCTGCCACCCAGTCATGAGCTGCCACCCAGTCATGAGCTGCCACCCAGTCATGAGCTGCCACCCAGTCATGAGCTGCCACCCAGTCAGGAGCTGCCACCCAGTCCGGAGCTGCCACTCAGTCCGGAGCTGCCATTAGTACAGAGTTGTCCCTCTGTCCTAAGCTACCTCTCTGTCCGGAGCTACCTCTCTGTCCTGAGCTACCTCTCTGTCCTGAGCTACCTCTCTGTCCTGAGCTACCTCTCGTTCCTGAGTTGTCTCCTCTATGTAGGAGGGGCCTTAGTGAAGGTTCCTGGACCATGGTCGGGGGCGAGGGTCGCCACACAAAGGACGCTAAGGAGGGGGACAAAGACAGTGGTGGAGTGGTGTCCTCGTCCACCGCCGGAGCCGCCACCGCGGACAGATGCCCACCCAGACCCTCCCCTTGAGTTTTAGGGGTGCGCCCGGAGTTCGCACCTTGAGGGGGGGGGGGGGGGGGGTTCTGTCACGTTCCTGACCTGTTTTCTGTTGTTTGGTATGTGTTTAATTGGTCAGGGCGTGAGTTTGGGTGGGTAGTTTATGTTATGTGTTTTCTATGTTGGGTTAATGGGTTGCCTGGTATGGCTCTCAATTAGAGGCAGGTGTTTGGCGTTTCCTCTGATTGAGAGCCATATTAAGGTAGGTTGTTTCACATTGTTTGTTGTGGGTGGTTGTCTCCTGTGTCTGTGTCTATGTACGTTGCGCCACACGGGACTGTTTTCGGTTTGTTTGTTCGTTTGTTCGGTGTATGTAGTCTGTTCTTCGTGTCATGTAAGTTCATATGTTCAGGTGCGTCTACGTCGTTTGTTGTTTTGTAGAATTATCAAGTGTATTTCGTGTCAGTGTTCGTCTTGTCTAATAAATCATTATGTCATCATACCTCGCTGCACATTGGTCTTCCGATCCCTCTCTCCTCTCCTCGTCCGAGCTAGACAATCGTTACAGCTGTTCTGATGTCCAGAAGCTCTTTTCGGTCATAAGAGACGGTAGCAGCAACATTATGTACAGAATAAATTTCAAACAATGCGAAAAAACTAACAAAATAGCATGGTTGGTTAAGAGCCAATAAAACGTCAGCCATCCTCTCTGGCGCCAGTACAACTTTAAGTCCATGTTACGGGGAACAAAAGGAAATTGTTTTTCTTAAGGGTTTGGTCACAGATCTGCCAGTTCAGATCAAATTCCACATTTTGTTGCCTGCCTCAGGACTCAAACCAGTGACCTTTCAGTTACTGGACTAATTCTCTATCTTCCACCTAACTTTGTAATTTTTTTAACCAGGTAGGCTGGTTGACAACAAGTTCTCATTTACAACTGCGACCTGGCATGGGCGTCCTAGGCAAAGTTCCCTTTACACTATCCCATGTGCGTGTGTCATGATCTGGTAATGAGGTAGTCCTGCCTGTAAGTTTAATATCAGTGTCACCCTCAGCTCAAGAGGGCATTACATCTTGGTCTAATGGTCAAGCCACTGGTTTTTCCCATGGGAGGCCCGGGTACAGATCCTGCCCATGAAATATGCACACCTCTCCCAAAGCACAATTCCACTACCACCAATGTAGTGTTTTTTTTGCAAACAGCAATGGTGTAATGCCCCTTTTGTCTCAAACCCAGGTCTCCCTGCCCGTAGGCAAACAAATATATTTTAGTGAATTCAGGCGTTCGCCCCAAACAGGTTTTGAACCTGGGTCCATCAACTGTCAAGCCAACACCTTAAGTGCTACGCCAAGATGTCCAAACCTTTCGTTGAGGTCGCTCGGTGTTGGATTAAGGTTGCTACATTACCTGCTTCATTGGGGAGAGCATGCCCCCACACTTCTTTATAGCAAGTCTCTCATGTGTACACATCTTTGATGGCTTCACAGGCACTATCCTACTTCTGATACCAATGTAACAAATTTGGGGGTAGCTCCAACTGGGACTGGAACCCCGGTCCAGTGACTAGTGTAACAGTTGTAACTTTACGTTGTCCCCTCGCCCCGACACGGGCGCGAACCAGGGACCCTCTGCACACATCAACAACAGTCAACCACGAAGCGTCGTTACCCATCGCTCCACAAAAGCCGCGGCTCTTGCAGAGCAAGGGGCAACCCTACTTAAAGTCTCAGAGCAAGTGACGTAACTGATTGAAATGCTACTAGCGCGTACCCGCTAACTAGCTAGCCATTTCACATCCGTTACACTAGCAAGCCAACACTTTATTCATTACCCCAAGAGATCAGAAGGTGGTAAGTGTTGGGTTAAGCTTGCTACAATATATACTTATATGGGGCAATGTGTGATCTGGGTGAGGCAGCATTGCCACTAGTGCTCCCGACACAGCCAAACACAATCTTTACCTTCTTAACCTTACCTAAACTAAAGTCAAATACATTTAGACAAACCACCATGTGAGCAGCAAGTTTAGGGTTAATGGAGTGAAGTGGGTGATGGGTAGGACCATCAGTATGAACTATATGTCTATTTTTATTTATTTACCGTTATTTTACCAGGTAAGTTGACTGAGAACACGTTCTCATTTGCAGCAACGACCTGGGGAATAGTTACAGGGGAGAGGAGGGGGATGAATGAGCCAATTGTAAACTGGGGATTATTAGGTGACCATGATGGTTTGAGGGCCAGATTGGGAATTTAGCCAGGACACCGGGGTTAACACCCCTACTTTTACGATAAGTGCCATGGGATCTTTAACGACCTCAGAGAGTCAGGACACCCGTTTAACGTCCCATCCGAAAGACGGCACCCTACACAGGTCAGTGTCCCCAATCACTGCCCTGGGGCATTGGGATATTATTTTTTTTAGACCAGAGGAAGAGTGCCTCCTACTGGCCCTCCAACACCACTTCCAGCCACATCTGGTCTCCCATCCAGGGACTGACCAGGACCAACCCTGCTTAGCTTCAGAAGCAAGCCAGCAGTGGTATGCATGGTGTATTACAAACGGGATGGATGCTCTTCATCAACACCATCTTTTCTGTGAAACTATATATCAGCAATCAATCAACAAGACTAATGAAATGGAGCAAATGAAGACATTAGATCTGCTAAAGGTAATATATTCTGAAACTCATTTCTTAGTGGTAGAGCTTGTATATGATCTGTCAATCCTGAGAGGGACGCTCTCTCTCCTCCCCTTCCCCCCATCTCTCTTTGCATGTGCTGGGGCGAAGTTTCCCCTAGATACAGATCTAGGATCAGCTTCCCCTCCCCAAACCCAACAAGGACCACTAGCGGGGGGAATTCAAACCTGATCCAAAGGCAGGGTCTATTTGGGGAACTTGTCCCATCCCCCACAACTCTACATGTGGATGCGGCTTTCTCCAGCTCACCATGCTCACAAAGAAAACAGCAGTGCATTTCAGGTGTAAGTATTTTGAAGTTACTAGTATATTATTTTAAATTAATTTACCAAGCTTCGTTATTATTCAACAATAACTCGGCCAATGTAGTTGTAGCGGGCTACATTTCGTCGATGCATGGAAAAGTATTAGCTATGGTGAAGCATTATGTTAGCTAGCTAGCAGCATTTTTCCTGGCTATACTGATAGGTTAATTAGCCGGCTAGCTGCTAAAGGTTGCTGGAGTAGACATTTATACATCCCGGAATTGATTATTATTGCATTGCTTATATTTGCTATGATGTTTTAGATGTTCTCATATGAAAGAATTTTGTGTTGTGCATAATGTTAAATTCCATACGAGTAATGTTAAACTAGCTACTGGTAGCTAGCTGAATTGTATTGCAAATGTGGTCCTAGCTCGGCAACGTTAGCTTTCCTGTGGCAGGACGAGTTATTTGCGCAAGTCACAATGTGAGACATTTTGTTTAGAGGTGATTATATTTTGAAATGGCAGCTAGGGATAGGCATTTGTTAATATTTCACTATTCAAATATGGATATCCGGATGGTCCAAATACATTTCTTTATTTTGTGAAAATATGTTTTGTTTGCCGCAGGACTGGCAGAGACAGTGCGGTGCTAGAAGGGAAGGTTTGATTGGCAGAGAGTGCGGTGCTAGAAGGGAAGGTTTGATTGGGAGAGACAGTTGTTGCTGCCATAGGTAATCTGTCATACTATACATTTATTAAAGACATGTCTATTTTAAAATTGTTCTCGTCAGAATGTAGTAGAGTTAAAATGGTTATTCCATCAAACTTCCAATTATTAGAATAGTACACAACGCAGAACAGAACAACCAGGTTGAGGGTCAGTGGCCAAAGCCCGCGAACAGGAATATTCCAAGTTCAGACAGAGGGGGTAGTCAGATCGCTATGATCGCAAGGAACTTTACTTTTGGTGTCTATTTTTAATTGTTACGCTACTGGTGCTGCCTGTTGATGTTAGGTAGGCAGCTACAGGAGCTGAATGATGTCAACATCTTCGGGTTTTATTTCATTAAATGTATTTTATTTCATCCGTGTGCTTGTCACCTACTAACACCCTGGTACTACCCGTAGCTCCCGCTCTCCTCGGTCCGAGAAAACACGGAGAGAGAAAAGTATGTGTTGTAGATTACTCCTTTGTAGAACTCCATAACGTGAAATAAATAAAACATCACAAGGTTAATGCTGTAGATATTGTTATAAGGGGGTGTGAGGCTATTGAAACATGTCACTCAGAGTTTTATTGTTGTTATTAATGTAGTTTACAGAGTGCTAAAAGTGCTGCTGTTGCTAGCTAGCATGCCTTTCTGTGATGCAGACGGTTAGTTAAGCTGCCGACTGGTGTTGGTGTTGCATTATGGGAGATGTAGTTTGGTCCTCTAATGTCTGAATGGAATATAGGCGATTTCACGTTGTAACTTGTTTATGTTGCAGTGTTTTTTGTACATGAGTTGTTGTATTTTGGTACTGTCAACACTGAAAGCACCTAGCAATGTATTGGGGATGTGAGACAGGATATGTGTTTTGCCTTTCTTCATGCTCCTGTGTAGAACAACTTGTCAGATGGTGCATTGGAGACTGATGTGTTCCTGTCTTTTCACAATACTATTGCAGATCAACATAAAAGCCTAAAAGACAGCCGTGGTGTCGCTCTTCATTTCTTGGTTCTCCTGTGGTACATAAGAAACCCGCTACAAGAACATGGATAAAAGCAGGAATCTCTCGTGCCAAGGTATGTAGCCAACCGTCAACCCCCCCCCCCCTCCCCCCATTTCCTGCATTTTAAATTGGCAATCGGCAGTTGCAAAATCAATTTTTGGACATGCAATTTAATGATATATAACCATTGATTCTTGAAGAATATAACTTATAATGCCTCATGAGCTTAGTTCAACTGTTGTACCCCATCAGAACTCAACATATAAGCATGTTTTACTTCAATGTGGGTAAACAAAATGTAAACAAACACTATATAGCCTCAAAACATGGTTAAACATGAATCGATCCACTAATGGGAGGGAAATGTAGCCTCAAAATTAGCTGTTATTGGCAGAGAGATCTCAAACTCTTTGTTATTGGTCTATTATCTTAGACCACCTGGGGATGTCACCAAGCAAGCCACAACTCCACCAATGCAAAACCTGCTGATTTAGAATGTCTTATGTAGATTGTATTTTCAATCAGCAACTATCCGGAAGTTACACTGATAAAAAAAAATCATAGATTCATCAGCCGTTATACAAATATGATACAAAACACCAGCTGAGTGGCACCGGCTGCATCAGTGAATATGAACCTGACAGCGAAAGCTCGAGTGACAGGTGTTCAGAACTCACTCGGCCTGGTAAATTTGTGACGGTAGACACCGGCTGCTTTCGTAAAGCAAGGGATCAGCCGCAGTCTACCGTCAAACTTACCAGGCTGAGTGATATCTGAACAAAAATGTAATGTCGTTGCTTGCTAATATGTGGATTTGTTGTTACTCTTATGTATGTTCCATCTTTTTGTGTTTTTCATTCAAGCCTGGGAAAGAACTGAAAAAACGCACTAAAGAGTCAAGACAGACACCAGAAAGAGACCCAAGAAGACTTGGACGCAGGATCAGAGGACAGCGAGAGATGTTCAGAACTCACTCAGTCCGGTAAGTTTGGTGAGGGTACACTTTGAGACTGCTTACCTGACACGGAGGAAGTCTTTTCTTTTTATCTCCTCTCCCTTACCTTCCCTATGCCCCCCTCCCCTATTGTGTTGGACCATCATGTGTTTTAATCTTTCCTTTGTTTGCGATTAGGTTTGGAGAATGACTTCTCAACCCAAGAGGCCTAAGAGCAGCTGTGAGAGAGCATCAGTTTGGAAGCATTTGGGAAAATGTAGTGCTAAAGAAGGTTCCCGGCAAAGAGGGTTGCCTGTTATGGGTCAGAGCCAGCTCTCAAAAAAAGAACTTGTAAAGACATAAAAACCTAGTGCTCAACAAAATGCAAACATACAAGGCTCTCCGCAGCCAGTAAAAGGCTAGCATGCCACGAAGCTGAAGTTCACACAGGTGAATGGGAGTGTTGTAAAAGACAAAAAGCTTTTTAGACATAGCTCTAAAATGCAGGTCCTAGTTGAGCTTGTGAGCTAGTTCTGTTCTTTTTTGTGTTTTTTTGTTTTGTGGTGGAAAACTTAGTGTGTCGAGCAAATGAGAAAATGAGAACTTGTTCTCAACTAGCCTACCTGGTTAAATAAAGGTGAAATAAAAAATAAATAACACGTCAACCCTGTTACCAATAGATAAAAAGACTACACAATTCTTAGCAATTTTATTTTTGTCTGAAACTTCCAATTCAATGCTAGCTGTGGGATGGATCCTGGTTCAAGTCCAGGCTCTGTCGCAGCCTGCTGCGACCTGGAGACCCATGGATTGGTGCACAATTGTCCCAGCGTCATCCTGGTTAGGGGAGGGTTTTTATTTATTTTCGTTTTTTATTTTCGTTTTTATTAATTTGAATATGGTCTTTATAACAGAGGGTAAAATTAGGTGAACTTTTAGTTATGAATATGAACTGGCAATATTCTAGTGGCCATTCTTCGTTGCAATAGGCCCATGAAATAATATCAGCTTTTATGATGCTGGTAAAGATAGTACCTTTACCTAGCTGCGCAGTGTAGCCTATAGGTTATACACTGAGTGTACAAAATAATAAGGACACCTTCCTAATATTTAGTTAGCCCATCCACCCCCTTTTGTCCTCAGAACAGCCTCAATTTATCAGGGCATGGATTCTACAAGGTGTTGAAAGTGTTCCACAGGGATGCAGGCCCATGTTGATACGAATGCTTCCCACAGTTGTCAAGTTGGCTGGATGTCCTTTGGTTGGTGGAACATGAGCGTGAAAAACCCATCAGTGTTGCAGTTCTTGACACAAACCGATGTGCCTGGCACCTACTACCATACTCCGTTCAAAGGCACTTAAATCTTTTGTCTTGCCCGTTCACCCTCTGAATGGCACACACACTATCCATGTCTCCAGGCTTAAAAATCCTTCTTTAACCTGCCCTGTCCCCTTCATCTACAAGTGACATCAATAAGGGATCATAGCTTTCACTTGGATTCACCTGGTCAGTCTGTCATGGAAATAGCAGGTGTCCTTTAATGTTTTGTACACTTAGTGTAAATTTCACAATAATTATACATTTATGGATTTTGTTATGTAGCCTATTGTCACTTTATTGAACCTGTCTGCAACCCACCTGCCTGGGGACTGCGGGTTATGAGACAATCCTTGCATGTTCTGCAGCCTTGTAAAGATAGGGAGAGGATGACTGGGATGCAGTTTGGCATTTATTGTCATGAATCTTGCCCTGGCGGCAGTTCTGCAAAAAGTGGTCACAAGCTGGCACAGGCATAAAGTAATAATATCTGATTTGAAACCTAACCTTAACCACACTGCTAATCCTTACCTTAAATTAAGACCATAAAACACAATTATTTTCCACAGATATTTACAATATAGCCAGTTTTGACTTAGCAGCTGCCATATCTTGAGGAAATTGCGCAGTTCTGCCTGCAGGGCAATATTCATGACAAACTTCAAGCTGCGACTGGGAGAGGGAATGTAAAACCGATAATGAAATTGTTTTGACAATTAACATACATTTTATTATGAAAAGTACAATATATCCATGTACACATCAGATAGCTGCTCTTTCTCTGCTACCTCATTCAATTTCTCTAATTCTCTAGTTTAGTATTCCCTGGTTATGTTCCAATTCTCCCTCTATTTCCTCACCTCTTCCTCAGACTCTTCTTTTCCTCTTTCTTGTCCTCCTTACTTTCTCCATTATTTTCCATCTGTTGCATCTTACTGGCCTTCTCTTGCTTCACAAGTTTTTTGGCTTTGCCCTTCTTTTTCTTATTGACCTTCCCTTCCTGAATATTTTGGACAAGGAGATAAAGTTTGTAAGCTTATGGGGTTTCTCTTGAGCTACTATATCTAGAGCTATACTATACCGTAGAAGGTCATATGGCCAATATTCCCTTCTTGTATTTCCTCTCACCTGTGTAGGCCACTCCTGCCATTTCCTGGAGCTGCTTCCTGCCGGTCTTGCTCAGGTTGGTGATAGGGGCCAAGCGAGGCATGTGGCGGTATGGGAAGTTCTATAGTGCTGAGGTCACAAGAGGAGAGAGGCCAGTGTGGCCAGACACAGGACCAGAGACCTCCCCTGGGCTTTGTAGTACCAGAAAGTAAAGTCAAATATCAGGAAAATGCTATGTTAAAAACAATCTGTAGATATACTTTATAACTAAACTATACACATTGCAGATACCTGACTACACTCAATAAGTAGGAGTAACTTACAAAGCTCTGGACAGTGTTATTTTTTTCAGACTTGAGCCTGTTCTCGGCTATACTGGTCTGCATTTCTTCCATGCTGTCTATAATTTCAGCCATCTCCAGTGCATTTCTTGAATGCCACTTTCAACCTCCCAAGTCAATTAGCCAACTGTCCAGGTCTACTGCCTTAAGATCACCTTCGCTGCAGTTTCTCTTCATCACTTGGATCAGTGCCCTCACCTCCTTGCCCATCCTCTTGACCTCCCTAGCCACGTCTTCATCCGTCAGTCTCTCCTCCCTATCCACTTCACAATCCATCCTCTACAGCATCCCTCATTCTTCTTCTGCCTCTCTTGGTTGATGTCCTGACCGTCATTGTGCGTCTCCAGGCCTTCTTCCAGGTTGAGTTCTATTGAGGTCAGGTTCTATTTGATCCTCCACAGGCTCTCCTCGTTGGTGTTGGTCCACTGTGTCTTCTTGTCCAGCTGCTGCCTGCAGGGCCGGACAGTGGGGACCACCTCCATCTGGCATGACACCTTCTTCAGGGCACTCACAGAGGCCGGGAGGAGGTTTTTGGCCTTGGCCACAATAATCTCAACAGACATAGGGTCAAACCATTGAGATGTGACACACACACACACATTTAAAAGATGCCTACCAGTCGATGGTCCTTCAGTGGTCCTTGTGGTTCCTTTGGAGGCTCTGGACTGTCCTCAGTAGAGGCATATTGCCACCATCAAGATGTGTGTCAGAGAACAAGAGTTACTCAAAAATGTGTGTGTGTGGGAGGGGGAGGAGATAGACAGGTCATCATCCTCGTCCATATCCCTCACTTCAAACTTTGTCACCTTTCCATCCTCAACTTTCAGCGGTGGTGTCCTCCTTTCATGATCCTGATCATCACACTGTGTATCAGAGTCAACTAGTCAGAGACCATCCTCCTCACAGTGGTCACTCAACAAAGACATGGACGATAGGGTACAACTCTTTTACCTCCGATTCACAGCCAGTGAAGGTGTAGATCGAAAAGTCATCCGAACTGGAGGATGAGATCACGTCATCATTTTTTCTCTCTATCAGCCGAGTCACCCTTCCAGACTGAGGAGACAGAGAAAGGCATGTACTCATGGCAGCCATAGAATACACTGGCATTGACCCTCAAGGAAATGTAGAATACGTAGGCAATCCAACATGGTTGTACAAGTAGTGAGCAATACATGGGTAACTGAAAATGCAATAAATGCAACTCCCATAACATTAGGGGTGGGGCTAAAGACCTTCCATAGTATAGGATTCTTTAGCATCTCAAATGGATGATTGTCAATTCAACCAAGCCAACCAAAATGGCCATATGAATCAACAGTTTGATTTACAGTATCTGTTGTGTCTCTATGGGAACAGCAGAGATGTCTGACCTGGCTGAGAGGCTCTGGATTGATGTTCCATCTGTCCCTAGATGTCTGGTCTTGCCCACAGCTCACGATGATTGGCTGTAAACCGTAAAGAATGAATTCAACACTGCTTTGCTCATTGCAGAATGCATAACTAATGTGCATGTGTTACTGATTTCAGTTTGAAATGACTTACAGGCTTTGTTCTTCTGTGCACCTTGCCGATGGCCACATCACAGAATCGGGTGTGTTAACCCTCATTGGATTCATCCGTCAACACATCACTCAATTTAAAAGGTGATAATATAACAAAAACAGGATAAAACAAATGTGCATTTTATATTTACCAAATAAGGGTGGCATCTTAACGCTCTTTTGATTCTCTCATTATTACGATCCATAGCTTTCTGAGGGAAATATTTCCATCTATTTGGATATGTATATATACACAGCTCTGGAAAAAATTAAGAGACCACTGCAAAATGATCAGTTTCTCTGGTTTTACTATTTATATGTATGTGTTTGGGTAAACTGAACATTTTTGTTTTATTCTATAAACTGCTGACAACATTTCTCCCAAATTCCAAATAAAAAATATTGTCATTTAGAGCATTTATTTGCAGCTAATGACAACAGGTCAAAATAACAAAAAGATGCAGTGTTGTCAGACCTCGAATAATACTAATACTTTAACTTAGGAAGTGTTCTGAAATCAATATTTGGTGGAATAACACTGATTTTCAATCACAGCTTTCATGCGTCTTGGCATGCTCTCCACCAGTCTTTCACATTGATGTTGGGTGGCATTTTGCCATCCTGGCCTCAAAATTCAAGCAGCTCGGCTTTGTTTGATGGCTTGTGACCATCCATCTTCCTCTTGATCACATTCCAGAAGTGTATATGTGGTACCCTGTAAATATTATACAGGTTGGGAAGGCTGTGCACCAAAAGGCCAAAGATTACCTGCAACAACCTGAATGAAGAAAGAGATTGTACAGATTAAATCAAATCTGAACACAGTTTATGAAGTAAATTAATGTTTGATTATGTCATAATACGTCACAGCTTAATGACTGCGCATAATACATTGCAAGAAAAAGGCTTGTTTGGAGCCTAACTGGTGGTATTGCCTTCTCACTGGTTGTAGCTAGCTGAATAACGAAAGTGATGTGCATATATCCTATTCACTTGTATCGATGGTTGGACGTTTTACATAGATAGGCCAACAGGATATCAATAGAAAGAAACCATTCCTTGGCCCAATTTTTTTTTGCACTTTAAGTAACGAGCATTAAGGGACGACAATGGAATCCGTTGACTTTATTGTGTTGTCCCTGACATGTTTTATTTTATTAAACTGTTTTATTATTTTACTAAACTGTGAAATATATATCTCGCTTTCTATCTAACTCAAATGGGCTGTTGAGACTTCTGACCATCACATTTCAGGCACAAGCCAGCAGGTGGCAGTGTCTTTAAATGCAGCACTGCCTTAGTGCACTTCATGATCTGCGCATCAAATAACTTTGGTTGTGAACGTGATTAATTAAAATTAATTAAAAGAACGTGATTAATCCAAATGCGGAAGTCTATTACATTTGCTTTGGTTTAGCAATCTATCTACCTCCTCCCTGTCTTAGCTAAAGTGTTGTGCAATATTGGAGGACAGGTGTCGTAACTGACATTTTTGTATTGTGCTTGATTATCCACTGGTATTAGTTTGACATATGTACTGAGCATCAAAAATCCGTTTTGAAAGATGTGGTGGAAGAATTTGGGGTGAGCTGTTGTAACTTCTCAAGGGATATGTTCTATGTTGGACTGTGATGTTAGGCGTTTCATAGACTACTGGTATGTCTGCATCCTAACACAAGGCCATTGTGTCCCGGAACTATTGATTTATAGAAATAACTGTTGTGTAAACAATATGATTGTATTATCACCTCCCACTTTAAGGGACATTTAACCATTTCTTCCTTGCTGTGAAATTATTGGTGGCTGCTTGTATTAAATATGTTTTTTTTTATATTGTAAAATATAGGATTATCACCACAGCAAGCAAGGTATTTGGAGTCAAACAGGCAGGCCTGGATGACATCTTTTAGGTCAGGGCCCTCCGCAAGTCTCACAAAATCATTTTAGACCCAAGCCACCCCCTGTACCTGGACTTTGAACTACTCCCCTCTGGGCACAGGTATAGGGCACCCCTCAGCAAGAAAAACAGAACTAGACAATCATTTGTGCCAGGTGTGATATCCCTCCTAAATAGCTCGGGCTGATGTTCCTATTGAATCAGTAAGGCCAGCAGGCTAATCATTTTTTTATTAATGTTTAATTGGTATGTTAACTGTTATGAAAGTTGTATTGTAAAACTTTTTATTTAAACGCCACTTTAAATGTCTACAAGACACTGCAACAACATTTCCCCATGGGGACAATAAAGTCATTAAGTAAATAGTCTCTGCCTTAATCTTTGAATGAAATTTTCCACAACTGTGGTTCAGAGGTTAAGAGTTTTATTCCTGAGTTGAGGCTAACGAGCGACTGTTGTAAAGTTATCTGGCTTGCTACAACTTGTAGCTAATGTTAATGACGTAACAGATGGTGTGTGGCTTGGCAGGGTTGGGTTTCGGGGGACGCATGGCTCTCGACCTTTGCCTTTTCCAAGTCCGTAGGGGAGTTGCAGCGATGGGAAAAGACTAACTAACAATTGGATATCACGAAAAATGAATAAAAGTATCAAACCATTTTTATAATTGGTCGTTGTGCACAGTAAAGAGAAGCCATTAATTACTACCTAGACTAAGTATAGCAAATCAAATATTATTTCTTTACTAATGCATGTTTTCAAGTTACACTGTTTATATACAAATAGCTATTTTGCATAAACAACTGGATCAAGTGGTAAAAGTCATGTAACAGGTCATGATGGAACAAGTTATTCGATATCAGTAATGCAAGAGAAAAAGTTCAAAGGCACACAAATGAAAACATGAACCCTGCCATATCACTACAATAGTTATGGGTTTCTCTATTAAAAGAAACACCAAAAGGACTGCTGAACATCACCCTTATATCATCCACTTCATTCCATTTCATACAGTTAATGTTCAGCAGAACCTCAAGTTGAAGTAAATATTTTGTATTGGACCTCCAACCATCAGCATAGAAAGTAGTAGGTGCCAGGTGCATCGGGTTCATTGTGTCAAGAACTGCAGCGCTACTGGGTTTTTAACGCTCAACAGTTTCCCGTGTGTTTCAAGAATGGTCCACCACCCAAAGGACATCCAGACAACTTGACTACTGTGGGAAGCATTGGAGACAACATGGGCCAGCATCTCTGGAACACTTTCAACACCTTGTAGAGTCCATACCTGACGAATTGAGGCTGTTCTTAATATTGGGGAGGTGTTCCTAATGTTTTGTATACTACACACCAGAGGTAGTGATTATCAGAACACACATAAATGACAGTTAATAGACGTATTCATGTTGTACTGAAAGTGGACATACAACCAACACATATTGCATTGCCTATATGCTGTGGTAGTGTCCATTTAAACGTAACTAGTTGGCACTAAGCCTTAAAGTCAGAGAGCGTGAGAAGAAAAACACCAGGACACTTTTACAGTTGATCACCACTTAATCCAAGACCTATTCTTTAATGAACCGATGAAGAACGAGGCTCAATTACTAAATAGTTACTGCAATTTAAATGTACGAATTTAACAATACATGGTGCAATATGAATGTGCTACAAGTATGTATATTTTACTCTAATCTTACTCTTCTCTGTATTTACACAACCTTTCTAGGGCATCTGAATAGGCAGCCATGTTGAATTTTGTAAATACAGTCGTGGCCAAAAGTTTTGTGAATGACACAAATATTCATTTTCACAAAGTCTGCTGCCTCAGTTTGTATGTAGGCAATTTGCATATACTCCAGAATGTTATGAAGAGTGATCAGATGAAATAAAGTCCCTCTTTGCCATGCAAATGAACTGAATCCCCCCAAAACATTTCCACTGCATTTCAGCCCTGCCACAAAAGGACCAGCTGACATCATGTCAGTGATTCTCTCGATAACACCGGTGTGAGTGTTGACGAGGACAAGGCTGGAGATCACTCTGTCATGCTGATTGAGTTCGAATAACAGACTGGACGCTTCAAAAGGAGGGTGGTGCTTGGAATCATTGTTCTTCCTCTGTCAGCCATGGTTACCTGCAAGGAAACACGTGCCGTCATCATTGCTTTGCACAAAAAGGGCTTCACAGGCAAGGATATTGCTGCTAGTAAAATTGCACCTAAATCAACCATTTATCGGATAGTCAAGAACTTCAAGGAGAGCGGTTCAATTGTTGTGAAGAATGCTTCAGGGCGCCCAAGAAAGTCCAGCAAGAGGCAGGACCGTCTCCTAAAGTTGATTCAGCTGCGGGATCGGGGCACCACCAATCTAGAGCTTGCTCGGGAATGGCAGCAGGCAGGTGTGAGTGCATCTGCACGCACAGTGAGGAGCAGACTTTTGGAGAATGGCCTGGTGTCAAGAAGGGCAGCAAAGAAGCCACTTCTCTCCAGGAAAAACATCAGGGACAGACTGATATTCTGCAAAAGGTACAGTGATTGGACTGCTGAGGACGGGGGTAAAGTCATTTTCTCTGATGAATCCCCTATCTGATTGTTTGGGGCAACCCGGAAAAAAGCTTGTCCGGAGAAGACAAGGTGAGCGCTACCATCAGTCCTGTGTCATGCCAACAGTAAAGCATCCTGAGACTATTCATGTGTGGGTTTGCTTCTCAGCCAAGCTAGTGGGCTCACTCACAATTTTGCCTAAGAACACAGCCATGAATAAAGAATGGTACCAACACATCCTCCGAGAGCAACTTCTCCCAACCACTCAGGAACAGTTTGGTGACGAACAATGCCTTTTCCAGCATGGTGGAGCACCTTGCCATAAGGCAAAAGTGATAACTAAGTGGCTCGGGAAACAAAACATCGATATTTTGGGTCCATGGCCAGGAAACTCCCCAGACCTTAATCCCATTGAGAACGTGTGGTCAATCCTCAAGAGGCGGGTGGACAAACAAAACCCCACAATTTCTGACAAACTCCAAGCATTGATTATGCAAGAATAGGCTGCCATCAGTCAGGATGTGGCCCAGAAGTTAATTGACAGCATGCCAGGGCGGATTGCAGAGGTCTTGAAAAAGAAGGGTCAACACTGCAGATATTGACTCTGCATCAACTTCATGTAATTGTCAATAAAAGCCTTTGACACTTATTAAATGCTTGAATTATACTTCAGTATTCCATAGTAACATCTGACAAAAATATCTAAAGACACTGAAGCAGCAAACTTTGTGGAAATTAATATTTGTGTCATTCTCAAAACTTTTGGCCACGACTGTACATTTACAGACTTCCAATATAGAATGCTTTCAATGCCTTACATTTGAAATGAGTTAATATACAAGATAAAATGTCTTCTGGGGATCTTAACAGCATGATACATGTCTTGACGAAATATTTAATTTCATAATCACCTCTGTTTTTGCCTAGTTTCACTTACAGTAGTACTTTCGAGTTTGCGAATGTACAATTAGCCCCATAATTCAATTTGCGATGTTGATCCGCTAAGCAAAGTCAGCTTAGCGGACTTTAATATGGGGAATTCAACATACAAGTGTAAGTAGAAACAAATGTAAATTTAAAAAAAACTCCTAATCCCCAAAATGGGAGAATTAA
The DNA here is from genome assembly GCF_029448725.1 of Salvelinus fontinalis. NCBI lineage: Eukaryota > Metazoa > Chordata > Actinopteri > Salmoniformes > Salmonidae > Salvelinus > Salvelinus fontinalis. The sequence goes on along the minus strand of NC_074685.1, from coordinate 49,349,908 downwards.
ACAATATTTATATTTTTGAGAACGTGGGCATGGTCCGTGGACACTTAAGGGACAGTCATGTCGAGTGTGTTTCATTTGGTGATCTCATGAAGGACAGGAAACACACATAACTGTATCTCTTAGTGTACATTTCCCAGCTGTCATTTTTTAATTTTTTTTATTGTATCCCCTTTTCTCCCCAATTTTCGTGGTATCCAATCACTAGTAATTACTATCTTGTCTCATCGCTACAACTCCCGTACGGGCTCGGGAGAGACGAAGGTCGAAAGCCATGCTTCCTCCGAAGCACAACCCAACCAAGCCGCACTGCTTCTTTAACACAGCGCGCCTCCAACCCGGAAGCCAGCCGCACCAATGTGTCGGAGGAAACACCGTGCACCTGGCCCCCTTGGTTAGCGCGCACTGCGCCCGGCCCGCCACAGGAGTCGCTGGAGCGCGATGAGACAAGGATATCCCTACCGGCCAAACCCTCCCTAACCCGGACGACGCTAGCCCAATTGTGCGTCGCCCCACGGACCTCCCGGTCGCGGCCGGCTGCGACAGAGCCTGGGCGCGAACCCAGAGACTCTGGTGGCGCAGCTAGCACTGCGATGCAGTGCCCTAGACCACTGCGCCACCCGGGAGGCCCCCCAGCTGTCAGTTTTACATCTGACTGTTGTATAAGATGAATGAATAAGTATAAAAATACTTTTGAAAAGCTAACAATGAGATTTAGTCTTCTAAATCAGAATTGGTTGTTTTATGGTAACTTATGCACAGTCAGTAGCCACGTCCAGTTGAGCACAAACATGATGAGACAGCCCCTTTTCTACCCAAGTATAAATATAAAATGGTTTGAATTTCTAAGACCTTAAAGCGTGTAGCGTTGGCTACACGGCTAGAAATGGTTAAACTCTAAAACATTGCCACAGAAGGAGCAGATCTTATACGAGGCCTTTTCAGTCTGCAGCTGGAAATGTATGTAGCCTAGGACAAAGAACACCGACAACCGACGAAACATCTATTCTATGTAACGACATGGGTATGCCTGACGTATCCACTAGGGACGCAACCCGAGACTTTTCTGTCAGCAACATGTTAAGTAACCCATGTATGAACTAATTGTGAATGTGTTTTATGTAACTCTGTGATTGATTAAGTTAGTTAGTAAATAAATAATTAAGCCAATTTATATTTTGCTGATTCATGATTCTATGCTAGGGTTGGTGCAGATATCCAAGGGTTTGCAACATTCAGTAATGACACTGAAGAGGTAATACAATTCCTTAATAAGAGATTATTTTGCTAAGATATGAAAATATCTGGGGAGTATTATTTGGGAAATTGACACTATAAACAACATTTTTCCGTGGTGCCCCAACTTCCTCGTTAAAGTTACATGATTAGTTTAATTGCGTAATTAAACTACACATGGAGAATTGATTTGATAATATACAGTCTTCACATTTTATGATAGTCAACAACACGAAAGCATATAACTTTCCCTGACATCACACGTATACATTGTAATTTTCGATTTACCTGATATAGTAGGATGGCTAACATTCGGTGTCTGCGAAGGTGTTGTCTTTTAGCCAAGATATGAAATGCAATCATAATTGACTGTAGTGCATATAAGGCACACACAGCAGTTCCATGATGACTGAAAACACAATCGTGGGATGAACAAGTGACACATTTCTGGGCGGTCCATTTAAAATTAAATAATTCTTCCCTCGCCCCTTGCCCTGCAAGTGTCAACTCATCAGGCGTCATGATACGTCATCACTTTTCTGCTCTTTTGCACACCAGTATCTCTACTTGCACATCACAATCTACTCATTTATTACTTCAGTGTTACTTAGCTAAATTGTAATTACTTCGCTACTATGGCCTATTTATTGCCTTACCTCCTCACGCCATTTGCACACACTGTATATAGACTTTCTTATTTTTCTATTGTGTTATTGACTGTACGCCTGTTTATTCAAAGTTAAATCTAGAATTGGCTTCCTATTTCGCAACAAAGCATCCTTCACTCATGCTGCCAAACATACCCTTGTAAAACTGACCATCCTACCGATCCTCGACTTCGGCGATGTCATTTACAAAATAGCCTCCAATACCCTACTCAATAAATTGGATGCAGTCTATCACAGTGCCATCCGTTATGTCACCAAAGCCCCATATACTACCCACCACTGCGACCTGTACGGTCTCGTTGGCGGGCCCTCGCTTCATACTCGTCGCCAAACCCACTGGCTCCAGGTCATCTACAAGACCCTGCTAGGTAAAGTCCTCCCTTATCTCAGCTCGCTGGTCACCATAGCAGCACCCATATGTAGCACGCGCTCCAGCAGGTATATCTCTCTGGTCACCCACAAAACCAATTCTTCCTTTGGCCTCTCCTTCCAGTTCTCTGCTGCCAATGACTGGAACAAACTACAAAAATCTCTGAAACTGGAAACACTTATCTCCCTCACTAGCTTTAAGCACCAGCTGTCAGAGCAGCTCACTGATTACTGCACCTGTACATAGCCCATCTATAATTTAGCCCAAACAACTACCTCTCCCCCTACTGTATTTATTTATTTTGCTCCTTTTCACCCCATTATTTCTCTCTCTACTTTGCACATTCTTCCACTGCAAATCTACCATTCCAGTGTTTTACTTGCTATATTGTATTTACTTCACCACCATGGCCTTTTTTTGCCTTTACCTCCCTTATCTCACTTCATTTGCTCACATTGTATATAGACTTATTTTTCTACTGTATTATTGACTGTATGTTTGTTTTACTCCATGTGTAACTCTGTGTTGTTGTATGTGTCGAACTGCTTTGCTTTATCTTGGCCAGGTCGCAGTTGTAAATGAGAACTTGTTTTCAACTTGCCTACCTGGTTAAATAAAGGTGAAATATATATATATTTTTTTATCCATGTCTAACTATGTGTTGTTGTTTGTGTCGCACTGCTTTGCTTTATCTTGGCCAGGTCACAGTTTTAAATGAGAACTTGTTCTCAACTAGCTTACCTGGTTAAATTAAGGTGAAAAACTGTTGTTGTTTTTTTTAAATCAGAAGTGCCCACTTTATTTGAGGGCTGAGGGGAGAAGGTGTGTATTTTAAGTGTTTGGAATGCAGGCCTAGTGTGTTGTATTGGGATTGTGCCACAGAGCATTATGGGGGTTCTATGTGGTGAGAAATTTAGTGACGTTGGATATAGATTAAAAGTGGAGAATGATAGTTGAGCATTTTTTTATATTATTCAATTCAAATTCGTTTTTTCAAATTAAAGGAGAGTGAGGAGGTATATTACAAATAGTTTTCTTGGTTTTAGAACTTTATTTTAGTTTGTAGTTAGCAAGGCAAATTTAAATAAATTACACGAACTCCAGTAGCTTGCTAGCTAGCGTTACCAGCGCGAGTGTGCATTTATCTCCTCCAGAATGGTAGAATGGCCAACGCTGTCGAAAATGTTGTGGATTTTTTGGGTTGAAGAACCATTTTCATTCTCTGGTGTACACGGAAAGGTGCGAATTAAAAGCGAGGGTCGACCTCTGCTTGAGATCAGTTTCATGAAGAAGGTGAGGGCGTTCAATACTAACTGGCGCAGTGGTCTAGGGCACTGCATCGCAGTGCTAACTGCGCCACCAGAGTCTCTGGGTTCGCCCCCAGGCTCTGTCGCAGCCGGCCGCGACCGGGAGGTCCGTGGGGCGACGCACAATTGGGCTAGCGTCGTCCGGGTTAGGGAGGGTTTGGCCGGTAGGGATTTTCTTGTCTCATCGCGCTCCAGCGACTCCTGTGGCGGGCTGGGCGCAGTGCGCGCTAACCAAGGGGGCCAGGTGCACGGTGTTTCCTCCGACACATTGGTGCGGCTGGCTTCCGGGTTGGAGGCGCGCTGTGTTAAAGAAGCAGTGCGGCTTGGTTGGGTTGTGCTTCGGAGGACGCATGGCTTTCGACCTTCGTCTCTCCCGAGCCCGTACGGGAGTTGTAGCGATGAGACAAGATAGTAATTACTAGCGATTGGATACCACGAAAATTGGGGAGAAAAGGGGATAAAATAAAAATAAAAAATTTTAAAAAGTATAACTGGTTATTAGGGAGCCTTTCATCAAGTCGCCTGCATACAGCCTATACACCCATCCGATCAGGGTAAACTAATTGGTAACATGTATTTATAGTCCATGTGTCAGGAGAAAATGTGATCAAATTTAGTATATATATTCAAAATTGGCCTGGCTAGGCTGCCTATCCGTTTTTAATCCAAAATGATTAACTGGAATGAATCAATCAACATAATAGTGATGGCAGACAGATGTGAGTGCATTTTTTTGTAAGGCCAACAGTTGCATAGGCCTGCAAGATGCAAACATGCATAAAGCAAGCTCAGCCCTGTGAGTTATATTGTCTATCAGTTCTTGTCTATGTGTCTGGGTAGAGGAAATCCCCCTCCTAATCTAGTCTAAATATAGTTTATATTAACAAATATAAGGTAGCTGCAGTTTGACAGGGTCTGCATCCCCCCCAGGAGTAAAAAACAACAACATTTGACCTGATTAGGAAAAACTGGTCCCATCAAAGCCCATATAAAATCTTTTTACAAGTTAATAATCACTGTCATACCTTATAGGGTCCAGAGTTTTCCTAGTTAGATTAACATATAAGGAAAAACTCCAGGCCTCAGGGGGTAAAATTTCCCCACCTTTCTGGACCTATTGTGCCACCAGTCAGCTTGCAGTTGTCAGTTATTGTCAGGTATGTGGATGATCAGGGCTTTATTCAGGAGTAACTTACTGAATTTGGAGAATAGCCTATGACCAGCTAGCTCTCTGACACATGGCAATGATGCCTCTACTGAGGAAAGTCCAGAGCCTCCAAAGGAACCACAAGGACCACTGAAGGACCATCGACTGGTAGGCATCTTTTAAATGTGTGTGTGTCACATCTCAATGGTTTGACCCTATGTCTGTTGAGATTATTGTGGCCAAGCCCAACATCCTCCTCCCTGCCTCTGTGAGTGCCCTGAAGAAGGTGTCACGCCAGATGGAGGTGGTCCCCACTGTCCGGCCCTGCAGGCAGCAGCTAGAAAAGAAGACACAGTGGACCAACACCAACGAGGAGAGCCTGAGGAGGATCAAAGAGAACCTGACCTCAATAGAACTCAACCTGGAGGAAGGCCTGGAGACGCACAATCAGGACATCAACCAAGAGAGGCAGAAAAAGAATGAGGGACGCTGTAGAGGATGGATTACAACGTGGATAGGGAGGAGGAAGGAGAGACTGACGGATGAAGACGTGGCTTGGGAGATCAAGAGGATGGGCAAGGAGGGGAGGGCACTGATCCAAGAGATGAAGAGAAACTGCAGCGAAGGTGATCTTAAGGCAGTAGACCTGGACAGTTGGCTGAATGACTTGGAGGTTGAAAGTGGCGTTCAAGAAATGCACTGGAGATGGACGAAATTATAGACAGCATGGCAGAAATGCAGACCAGTATAGCTGAGAACAGACTCCTCAAGTCATAAAAAATAACAATGTCCAGAGCTTTGTAGGTTACTCTTACTTATTGAGTGTAGTCATGTATCTGTAATGTGTTTAGTTATAAAGTATATCTACAGATTGTTTTTAACATAGCACTTTCCTGATATTTGACTTGTTTCTGGTCCTACAGAGCCCAGGGAAGGTCTCTGGTCCTGTGTCTGGCAAGACTGGCCTCTCTCCTCTTGTGACCTCAGCACCCCGGACACTGGCTGAAGCCCTACGGGCCCTGCCCTCTGCTGTAGGCTCTCCCTACCCAGTAAATGTCCCAAGGCCTCTGACTCATCTCAGCCTTGTCATTATCGCTCCGCCCCGAACAGAGAACTTCCCATACCGCCACAGCCCTCGCCTGGCTCCCATCACCAACCTGAGCGAGACCGGCGGGAAGCTGCTCCAGGAAATGGCTGGAGTGGCCCCACAGGTGAGAGGAAATACAAGAAGGGAATATTGGCCGTAAGTCCTTCTATAGTATAGCATAGCTCTAGATATAGTAGCTCAAGAGAAGAGAAAACCCATAAGCTTACATTACTTTATCTCCTTGTCCAAAATATTCAGGAAGGGAAGGTCAATAAGAAAAAGAGCAAGGCCAAAAAAGTAGTGAAGCAAGAGAAGGCCAGTAAGATGCAACAGATGGGAAATGTTGGAGAAAGTAAGGAGGACAAGATAGAGGAAAAGAAGAGTCTGAGAAAGAGGTGAGGAAATAGAGGAGGGAGAAGTGGAACATATCCAGGGAATTAGAGAAATAGAATGAGGTAGCAGAGAAAGAGAAGATATCTGATGTGTAAGTGCAACCTTAAGCAATAAGGCACGAGGAAGTGTGGTAAATGGCCAATATATCACGGCTAAGGGCTGTTCTTAAGCACGACGCAACACGGAGTGCCTGGATACAGCCCTTAGCCGTGGAATTTTGGCCATATACCACAAACCCCCCGAGGTGCCTTATTGCTATTATTAACTGGTTACCAACGTAATTAGAGCAGTAAAAATAAATGTTTTGTCATACTCGTGGTATACGGTCTGTTATAAACTATGCGGTTCGAGCCCTGAATGCTGAATGGCTATCAGCCAATCAGCATTCAGGGCTCGAACCACCCAGTTTATAGTACTATGTATTCTGTTGTTTTTGATTGACAGGTTTCTTCAGTGGTTGCTGCACAAATAAATAATGGCCAACTATTACTACTACTACTGCTACCACACAAACAGATTTTGAGTATTGGTTACTCCTACAACACACACAAATGTAATTTCAGAGACAGGAACTATGATTAGCAAATACTTATATTGGTCTCATTCTTATCTTTTGAGACATGCAGCATTCTTAAAAAATAAAATGATATTGATGTCCATACAGCCTATGATAGATAATGAGTTGGATTTACATGTTTAGGCTTGGAAATATAGCCAGGAGAAGCAACACCTCTACTCATGCCATAAGTGCCATGACATCTTTACAGAGAGATAAGACCTCTGTCTCCACAGTCTCATCCAAAGGACAGCACCAACCTTAGGGCAGTGTCACTGGTATTGGGGTCTTAGGTCTCCTTTGGCCAAAGTGAAGAGGTGAGGGCCCCTTACTGGTCTCCTTGCAATATCTGGTCTCCCACACAGAGATGGAAATCTACACCTGTTTAGACCCTGGAGGATATGGCTTCAGATGAAAGACAGCAGAGAGATGCGAGACGTAAAAGCTTGAAACACTGTGATATGCAAGTTCAGGACCATTGTACACTGAAGTGTAGCATGCATCTGGTCTGAAGCATGTCAAAAGAGTGCAAATGAACTGGGACTGGAGGACTGCATCACATTTAAACTAAATTAGCATGTATCTGATTTAGCTACATTCATCTGTACTTGAATTGTGCTGTTTGAAACGTGTATTTCCAATAAAACTTTTTAAATTCCAATTATGTGTCAGACAGATTTGTCTTAATTAATTACATTGGGGGTTCTTAAACTTTTTACAGCAAGGGAATATTATTGTACTGACATAACATTTAGGTAATCAGTGGGGGGGGGGGGGTTTATTCTGCTGTTCTGGACTGTATCCCACAATAGGTGGTGGTAGTGAACCAATAAATAGTTGGATTTTCCACCAGAAACCCAAGGCAGGCAGGCAGAGACTTTTGTTACCATGCAACGAGGAGATGCTTGTGAAAAGTACTAGTTCCAAAATTGGCAGCTGTATGTGTGTGTGTATGTTGCTGGTATCTGTACTGTACTGATGGCGCAAAAGCCATGACATGGTAAGTAGTTGCACCCGACGCCACTTGGGTACACTGCAGCATCCACCGAGAGGTTCTTGCTGCCAAAGGAATGCCTGACAGCTTGAAAGACATTTTGGACACTATAGGGCAAATGGTTAACTTTGTTAAAGTAAGGCCCCTGAACTCTCGTGTATTTTCTGCATTATGAAATGATATGGGCAGCGACCATGTAACGTTTGTACAACAAACAGAAGTGCGCTGGTTATCAAGGGGCAAAGTATTGACACATTTTTTAGAATTAAGAGACAAGCTTCAAGTTCTTTACTGACCATCATTTTCACTTGACTGACCGCTTGCATGATGACGAGTTTCTCACATGACTGACCTATTTGGGTGAAGTTTTTTTCTCGCCTGAATGATCTGAATCTAAGATTACAGGGACTCTCCGTAACTATTTTCAGGGTGCGGGACAAAATTGATGCTATGATTAAGAATTTGGAGCTCTTCTCTGTCTGCATTAACAAGGACAACACACAGGTATTTCCATCATTGTATGATTTTTTTGTGTGCAAATGAACTCAAGCTTAAGGACAATGTCAAATGTGCCATGCACGACTCCAACACCATCATTAAGATTGCAGACGATGCAACAGTGGTAGGCCAAATCAACGACAACGACGAGACAGCCTATAGGGAGGAGGTCAGAGACCTGGACGGGTGGTGCCAGAATATCAACCTATCCCTCAACGTAACCAAGACTAAGGAGATGATTGTGGACTACAGGAAGAGGAGGATCGAGCACGCCCCCATTCTCATCAATGGGGCTGTAGTGGAGCAGGTTGAGAGCTTCAAGTTCCTTGGTGTCCACATCACCAACAAACTAGAATGGTCCAAACACACCAAGACAGTCGTGAAGAGGGCATGGCAAAGCCTATTCCCCCTCAGGAAACTAAAAAGATTTGGCATGGGTCCTGAGATCCTCAAAAGGTTCTACAGCTGCAACATTGAGAGCGTCCTGCATGGTTGCATCACTGCCTGGTACGGCAACTGCTCGGCCTTCAACCGCAAGGCACTACAGAGGGTAGTGCGCACGGCCCAGTACATCACTGGGGTTAAGCTGCCTGCCATCCAGGACCTCTACACCAGGCGGTGTCAAAGGAAGGCCTTAAGAATTGTCAGAGACCCCAGCCACCCCAGTCATAGACTGTTCTCTCTACTACCGCATGGCAAGCGGTACCTGAGCCCCAAGTCTTGGACCAAAAGGCTTCTCAACAGTTTTTCCCCACAAACCATAAGACTCCTGAACAGCTAATCAAATGGCCACCCGGACTATTTGCATTGTGTGCCCCCCCAACCCCTCTTATGCTGCTGCTACTCTCTGTTTATCATATATGCATAGTCACTTTAACCATACCTTCATGTACATACTACCTCAATCAGCCCGACTAACCGGTGCACCCACACATTGGCTACCCGGACTATCTGCATTGTGTCCCGCCACCCACCAACCCCTCTATTACACTACTGCTACTCTCTGTTTATCATATATGCATAGTCACTTTAACCATACCTTCATGTACATACTACCTCAATCAGCCCGACTAACCGGTGCCTGTATATAGCCTCGCCACTGTTATAGCCTCGTTATTGTTATTTTTCAGTGTCTTTTTTACTGTTGTTTTTATTTCTTTACTAATCTACTGTTCACCTAATACCTTTTTTTTACTTAAAAATTGCATGGTTGGTTAGAGCCTGTAAGCTTTTTATTTATTTATTTAACCTTTCTTTAACCAGGAAGGGCTCATTGAGATTTAAAATCTCTTTTTCAAGAGCGTCCTGGCCAAGATAGGCAGCACCAAGTCATTACAAAAATTACAGACAAACAACATGAAAAACTACAAGTAATCTAGTAAAAACCATTGAATTCACAAGAGTATAACAAAATCAAAAACAGCAAATTAAAAACATTGACAGGTCAGGGAATCAGCCTCAAAATCCTTCATCAGTGATTTAAAAACACCAATCGGGACAAGTTCTTCCAGTTTAAAATTATTTTGTAAGGTGTTCCAAGACGATGGCGCAGAGTACATCAAAGACCTTCTACCAAATTCAGTTCGGACATTTGGAACAGTTAGCAGTATAAAGTCTAGCGAACGAAGAGAGTACCCACCACATTTCTGAACAATAAAAATGCCCAAATAAAAAGGTAGTAAACCCAAAATGACTTTGTAAATAAAGTTTTTGTAAGAGATGAGGCACAACAGTAAATAACAGTATCATCAGCATAAAAATGAAGTTGTGCATTTTGGACATTTTTGTCTAAATCATTTATATAAATAGTGAATAAGAGAGCACCAAGTACAGAGCCTTGGGGCACACCATTCAGGACAGACAATTTAACAGACATAAGCCCATCAAATTGAGTGCACTGAGTTCTATCAGACAGTTAGCAAACCATGCAACTGCATGCTCCGAAAGACCTACACTCAACAATCTCTGCCTTAGTATAGCATGATCAACTGTATCAAAAGCCTTAGAGAGATCAATAAAAAGTGAGACACAGTGCTGTTTTTTGTCAAGGGCTTCAGTGATATCATTTAAAACCTTCATGGCTGCTGTAATTGTGCTATGCTTCTTCCTGAAGCCCGATTGGTACATTGATAAAATAGAGTTCGTAAATAAAAACTATTTTAGCTGTTCATTTACAAGGGTTTCAAGTATTTTCACCAGGGGTGACAGCTTTGAGATTGGCCTATAATTATTTAAAAGAGTTGGATCTTTGGACCTTTTAAAAGTGGTAGGACAAAAGCTGATTTCCAGATCTTTGGAATTTCATTACATTCCAGGATTAGATTGAACAGATATGTAAGTGGTTCAGCTATGAAATCAGCTGCCAGATTTAAAAAGCAGGGATCCAAAAGATCAGGACCTGCAGGCTTTCTTTGATCTAAGGATTTCAGGGCTTTATGTACCACCTGCACTGAGAATGGCAGAAAGCTAAAAGTTTGACCAGCTCTCACTGGTTCATCCACACAGGGTTGTACAGAGACAGAGGACACTGAATCAAACAGCCTACCAGATGATACAAAGTGCTCATTGAAACAATTCAGCATTTCAGTTGTCATATATACCAACAGAGTCCTTCAAAACACATGACGGTAATTCATTAACATTGCTGTTACCAGACATAGACTTAATAGCATTCCAAAACTTTCTAGGGTCATTCAGGTTATCAGTGGTAACAGACATAAAATATTCAGACTTGGCCTTCCTGAGAAGAAACGAACACTTGTTTCATAACTGCCTAAAAATAAGCCAATCAGCATCAGAACAAGATTTCCTTGCTTTAGCCCAGGCTAGATTACGGTCGTGAATAATACAAGACAGCTCAGAAGAAAACCATGGATTATCCCGCCCTTTAACCCTGAACCTGCGGAATGGTGCATGTTTGTTTACTATTTGGAAAAAACCATCATGAAAGAATATCCAGGCAGTTTCCACATCAGGGATAAACTCAATCTTGCTCCAGTCAAAATAAAACAAATCATGAAAAAAAGCCTGCTCATTAAAACACTTCAAATTTCTCTTACGAATAAAACGTGGATTTGTCTTTGGAACCTTAGTATTTCTAACAGCAACAACAGCACAATGGTCACTTAAATCATTACAAAAAACACCAACCGCAGAATATTTATGTGGAACATTTGTCAATATCAAATCAATCAGGGTAGATTTACCTGGGCATTTAAGATTTGGGCGAGTGGGTGAATGAATCAACTGGGTAAGATTCATAGAATTACAAAACATTTTTAAATCATCAGACACCGGCTTTAACCAACACCAGTTGAGATCACCAATCAAGATCATTTCACTGTAAAGAAGTTTAGACATAAGGTGCGTCAAAGAAGAAAATGCATCACCGAGAGCAGAGGGGGGTCTATAACAGCCAATCACAGTTATAGAGAGGCCCTTTGAAACCTCAATATTCAAAGCAAGAAATTCCAACTGTTTACAAATAGTTTCAGACTTTGCCACACTTACATGGAATTTAGATTTTACATATATAGCCACACCCCCACCTTTCTTAACTCGATCAGTGCGATAAACATTGTAACCACTTATACAAATATCCTTATCAAAAATAGACTTGCTGAGCTAAGTTTCAGAAAACACAATTACATCAGCATCAGTTGATTTAGCCCAAATCCTAACCCCATCAATTTGACAACAGGCTGCGTACATTTAAATGAAAAATACCAAAACCAGATCTTGATTTAAAATCAGAGGGGGTTTGGAGACATTGCATATCAGAGCCAGGGTTAGGTTGCACGTTACCTGATATCAACAACAGAAGAATAACTAGGCACCTCTGTTTAATAACCTTGCACGGCTTCTCTTTTTTTACGAGACCTACTGCAAGCGAATTCTACAAGTGAGTTTCCAGACAATACAAAACAGTCATTTAAAACCATTAGACTTTGGTAGTGACACAAATTCGTACTGTTCACATCATGCCACAAATGCATCGGCACTTGGACGAGTAGACCGAGTGAAAAAGAGCGAGTTCCTGCAGACAAAATGTCTAATGGACGCGAGAGTACATTGTCAGATGTACTCACCCTGCGACAATGTTCGTTTTCTCCAGAGTTCAGTAAAGTCAGTGCACAAAGCAATACCACGTAAATTGTCATTTTCTCTGACAAAAAAACAAGAGGCCAACGAAGGTAAGTGGAGAGAGGGACAGCGTGTATGTGAGTCAATGTGAGTGTTTGCGCGTGTGAGTAGATTGGGTGTTGAGGGCGATAGAGAAAACGGGTTGAGCTGCCACTGACAGCCAGGCGAAGAGCAAAAAGGTAGTGACAGTAGACAAAACAAATGATACTATAACGACAGCAACAATGACACTTGTTAGCCTGAACTCAGGAGTACAACTCTTGAACCTCGGGTAATCATTTTGATGCTCAGTGCATACTTGTCAAACTACTAGAGGATAATCAAGCACAAAACAAAATGTCAGTTACAACACGTTTCCTCCAATATTGCACAACACTTGAGCCAAGACTTGACTAGATAGCTTGCTAAAGCAAAACAAAAGTACCGGACCTCCGCATTTGGACGAATCACTTTCACAACCACAAAGCTACTGTTGCGCAGATCATGAAATGCGCTAATGCAGTGCTGCACTTAAAGACATTTCCACCTGCTGGCTTGTGCCTGAAATGTGATGACCAAAGAGTCCTCAACAGCTCATTTGAGTTAGATAGAAAGCTAGATAGATATATTTGATTTGACAGTTTAATAAAATAATAAAAAACGTTTAATTAAATAAAACATGACAGGCCAGGGACAACACAATAAAGTAAACGGCTTCCATTGTGGTCCCTTAATGTTACCCAAAGTAAAACAATAATAAAAAATAAAAATATATATTTCCTTGCCAAAAATATTTGTCAAGGAATGGTTTCTTTCTATTGATATCATGTTGGCCTATCTATGTAAAACGTCCAACCAACCATCACTCAGTCAGTAGGTTATAATAAGCACATCACGTTCGTTATTGAGCTACAACCAGTGAGAAGATGATGCCACCAGTCCGGCTCCAAACAGGCCTTTTTCTTGTGACGTATTATGCGCAGTCATAAAGCTGTGGCCTAAAATGACTTAACCATGCATTCATTCACTGCATAAACTGTGTTCAGATTTTATTTAATCTGTACAATAGTTTTCTTCACTCAGGTTGTTGCAGGTAATCTTTGGCCTTTTGGGGCACCTCCTTCCCAACATAAATATACATATATAGGGAATAGGGTGCCATTTGGGATGCCATCTTTGTGTGTGAGTCAGGATGTGTTTTGTGTCAATTAATTGATGGAAATGTTTCCCTCAGAAAGAAAGATGGATCGTAATGATGAGAGAATAAAAAGAGCTTTAAGACGCCGCCCTTATGTGGTAAATATAAAATATTTGTTTGTTTTGTCCTGTTTTTGTTATATTATCACATTTTAAATTGAGTGTTGTGTTGACAGTTGAAACCAGTGAGGGTGAACAGCCCTGATTCCGTGTTGTGGCCAACCGGCAAGGTGCACAGAAGGCCAAAGCCTGTAAGTCATATCTGACCTGAAACAAAAACACATACACATTAGTTATGCATTCTGCATGTACAAACTGCAGTTATCAGAATTAAAGCAAATGCATATATCCCTATCTAACCTCATTGAATGCTGTCTTGACAGTCTACTTCAGTGCAGACCCCTCAGATCCACAAAAGACCTGTAAGTCACATTCAAATTCAACCACATAACAGTACTTATATTATTTATTGATACACAATTCAAGGCCAAAATGACCAAATCAGTGTTGAATTAATTCTTGACTGTTAACAGCCAATCATTGTGAGCTATGGGCAGGACCAAACATCTGGGGAAGGATGGAGCGTCAATCCAGAGCCTCTCAGCCAGGTCAGACATCTCTGCTGTTCCCATAGAGACACAACAGATAGATCAATCTGTTGATTCATATGGCCATTTTGGTTGGCTTGGTTAAATTGACAATCACCCATTTGAGATGCTAAAGAATCCTATACTATGGAAGGTCTTTAGCCCCACGCCTAATGTTATGGGAGTTGCATTTATTGCATTTTCAGTTACCCATGTATTGCTCACTACTTGTACAACCATGTTGGATTGCCTACGTATTCTACATTTCCTTGAGGGTCAATGCCAGTGTATTCTATGGCTGCAATGAGTACATGCCTTTCTCTGTCTACTCAGTCTGGAAGGGTGACTCGGCTGATAGAGAGAAAAAATGATGACGTGATCTCATCCTCCAGTTCGGATGACTTTTCAATTACTCCTTCACTGACTGTGAATCGGAGGTAAGAGTTGTACCCTACCGTCCATGTCTTTCTTGAGTGCCATCACTGTGAGGAGGATGGTCTTTGACTAGTTGACTCTGATACACAGTGTGATGATGAGGGTCATGAAAGGAGGACACCACCACTGAAAGTTGAGAATGGAAGGGTGACAAAGCTTGACGTGAGGGATATGGATGAGGATGATGATCTGTCTCTCCACTCCTTCGATGAGTCAGACTTCCTGGTAAGTTCTGCAAATTTTTATTTTTTGTACATATATACATGGGGGATTGGAAATGATGCAGATAATTACTTATTGAGTGTAGTCATGTATCTGCAATGTGTATAGAGTAGTTAGAAAGTATTTCTACAGATTGTGTTGAAGATAGCACTTTCCTTAATGTTACTTTACTTTCTGGTCCTACAGAGCCCAGGGAAGGTCTCAGGTCCTGTATCTGTCAAGAATTGCCTCTCTCCTCTTGTGACCTCAGCACACCGGACCCAGGCTGAAGCCCTACAGGCCCTGCCCTCTGCTTTAGGCTCTCCCTACCCAGTAAATGTCCCAAGGCCTCTGACTCCTCTCAGCCCTGTCATTATCGCTCTGCCCCGAACAGAGAACTTCCCATACCGCCACAGCCCTCGCCTGGCTCCCATCACCAACCTGAGCGAGACCGGCAGGAAGCTGCTCCAGGAAATGGCTGGAGTGGCCCCACAGGTGAGAGGAAATACAAGAAGGGAATATTGGTCATAAGTCCTTCTATAGTATAGCATAAGTCCTTCTATAGTATAGTATAGTTTAAGAGAAGAGAAAACCCATAAGCTTACATTACTTTATCTCCTTGTCCAAAATATTCAGGAAGGGAAGGTCAATAAGAAAAAGAAGGGCAAGGCCAAAAAAGTAGTGAAACAAGAGAAGGCCAGTAAGATACAACAGATGGGAAATGTTGGAGAACGTAAGGAGGAGGACAAGAAAGAGGAAAAGAAGAGTCTGAGGAAGAGGTGAGGAAATAGAGGAGGGAGAAGTGGAACATAACCAGGGAATACTAGACTAGAGAGTTAGAGAAATAGAATGAGGTAGCAGAGAAAGAGCAGCTATCTGATGTGTAAGGGCAAACTTAAGCAATAAGGCACGAGGAGGTGTGGTATATGGCCAATATACCACGGCTAAGGGCTGTATCCAGGCACTCCGTGTTGTGTGTAAGAACAGCCCTTAGCTGTGGTATATTGCCCATATACCACACCCCCTCATGCCTTATTGCTTAAATATACCACGGCTTTCAGCCAATCAGCATTCAGGGTTCGAACAACCCAGTTTATAATACTATTTACTCTCCTGTGGTTTTTGATTGACAGGTTTCTTCAGTGGCTGCTGCTCAAACTGAGATGTTCAAAGAAATAATGGCCAACTACTGTTTCTAACACACACACACACACACACACACACACACACACACACACACACACACACACACACACACACACACACACACACACACACACACACACACAGATTTTGAGTATTGGTTACTCCTACAACACACACAAATGTAATTTCAGAGAACTATGATTAGCAAAAAAAAGATATTGATCCCCATACAGCCTATGATAATGAGTTGGATTTACATGTTTAGGCTTGGAAATATAGCCAGGAGAAGCAGGGTCAACACCTCTACTCATGCCATAAGTGCCATGACATCTTTAGTAACCACGGAGAGATAAGACCTCTGTCTCCACAGTCTCCTCCAAAGGACAGCACCAACCTTTGGGCAGTGTCACTGGTATCGGGGTCTTAGGTCTCCTTTGGCCAAAGTGAATAGGTGAGGGCCCCTTACTAGTCTCCTTGCAATATATCTGGTCTCCCACACAGAGATGGAAATCTACACCTGTTTAGACCCTGGAGAATATGGCTTCAGATGAGAGATGCAGAACGTAAAAGCTTCAAACACATTGATATGCAAATTCAGAACCATTGTACACTGAAGTGGAGCATGCATCTGGTCTGAAGCATGTCAAAAGAGTGCAAATGAACTGGGACTGGAGGACTGCATCACATTTAAACTAAATTAGCATGTATCTGATGTAGCTACACTTATCTGTACTTGAATTGTGCTGTTTGAAACGTGCATTTCCAATAAAGCTTTTTAAATTTCAATTATGTGTCAGACAGATTTTTGTCTTAATTCATTACATCAGGGGTTCTTAAACTTTTTACAGCAAGGGAATATTATTGTACTGATATTATCTTACCTGTTATCAGTGGAGGGGGTTTATTCTGCTGCTCTGGAATGTATCCCACGGTAGGTGGCGGTAGTGAACCGGTAAATAGTTGGATTGTTCGCCAGAAACCCAACCAGGCAGGCAGACTGTTGTTACCATGCAACGAGCAGACGCTTGTGAAAATAACTAGCTACAAAATTGGCTAAATGCCTGCTGTTGTATACATAGCGCGCGTGTGTGTATGTTGCTAACATTGGCTAGTTAGCTAGCCATCAATAAAGTTCCTAACGTTACATCATGGCAGACGGCTGGAGCACCGACACCGGAGAGGTTGCCTATCGTTCCCGGGATGTTGTCAAAAACCTTACAATTAAGTAAGTTGCAGTTGGCCTTTGTGTGGCTTTTATTCCTTGCATTGCCATACAAGCAAGACACTGTCTTTAGCTAATGTTAGCTCTCAAAGCAGATGATGATAAACACCCAGTATATTGCTTGAGTTGCCTGAGTTTGCCATGAAAACATGGCATTTGTTTATATTTACAATGGTGTTTACAGGATCCGTATTCAGAGAGTCACCTTCACAGCAGCCCTCTCTCAACACCTTCAGCAGCAGGTTTTGACTCAACAGGAGAGGGGAGGCATTGAGCTGGACACCCTCAACTCACAGGCTCAATCAGGTATTAACACTGTTTTGAAACAGCAAGATGATGTTAGATGTTTTGAAGCAAAAAGATGTTAGATGCTTCTTAGTTGAGTAGATGTTATTTTCGTGGTGGCTAGATATGGACCAGAACATCTTGGTTTAGTTTTCAGCCGGAGATGGTGAGGAGGAGTTAGTGGTAGGCAGGCAGGAGGCAGGCAGTTCAGTCAGGTAGGTCCTCTACCAGTGTCCTTATAACAAATAAGACTTCACTGTTTAGGATAGTTTATGTTGCATAGTAAGTTGTGTGTGTGTGTGTGTGCGCGCGTGCAATATGAAGTGGTTTTGTTCCAGAGTGAGTCAGTATGCCAGACTCCACTGGAGAGAAAATACCACACAGAGATCATGGCTCTGGAGTGGGCAGATGGAACCGCAGGATTTTGGGCAGATGGAAGTGGGCAGATTTTGGGCAGATGGAAGTGGGCAGATGGAACCGACACTGATTCTGACTGCTATATCAATTGGGAAGGGGTGGGTTTCTACTGAATCTCCATTTCTGTAATGGTTCTGTAACCACAGACGCTGGGAGAGGAGCAGCAAGTACAGGGTGAGGATTTACTAATAAATAGACATGAAACTAAAGAAGAACAGAGTCTGGACAAGAGAAACAAAACATTGTCAATGCAGGCACAGGAATGAAACTGAGGAAGTGACAGATATAGGGGAGGCAATCAATGACGTGATGGAGTCCAGGTGAGTCCAATGAAGCGCTGATGAGCGTAACGATGGTGGCAGATGTGTGTAATGATGAGCAGCCTGGCGACCTTGTGCTCCAGAGAGGGGGAGCGGGAGCAGACGTGACAATTTCATTATTCAAAACAAAGCATTTACCTAATTTCTGTCCCAAAGAAACGTTAGTGTTTTAAAGCTGTTTTTGATATACTCATTACAAGATTCCCAGAGTATGGTGACGCAGGTAAAGTCCAACCCTACCTTCCTGGCACATAGGATGGCCAATGTCAGACACAGACGACATGACAGACACCCAGTGTAGGTCCCTGTTACTCACCAAAGTGAATTATTATTAAAGTGAATGTAATTGAAGCAACATTGATGTGTGATGTGCTGCTTTGAAGACAAACAGTGTACCGGTATGTTTACAATACACCATACCCTTGTATGCAAAATGTGTTTGTGGTATTCTGTTGGTCTGCAGTGACAGCACCGTCCCCAAGTCCAGGCTGATTACCTGGGAGCCCTCGGAGGACTTTATGAAGACCAGCCACGTGGTCAACACACCTGTACAGACCATGCACATCATGGGGGACCTGGGACCACCAGGCAAGTGAGTAGCACAAGGGGGAAAACCACTATGTAGCCTATGCACTTATTACACTGCTTTGTATGTAATAACTTTGAAGTACATTCCAATTCAGGAATTGAAAAGTGGCATTGTATTCTTGTATTCCTCAGACTTGGCCAAAACGAGAAGGAATGCTTGTTGTGCACAATAAGAGCAGATGGAAATGGAGTGATTACCATCAAACCAGACTTCAACAAAGTTGTTTCATCAGCAAAGGTCATCTCAAATCTGATTTTATTTGTCACATGCCGAATACAACAGGTGTAGTAGACCTTACAGTGAAATGCTTATTTAAAAAAAATAAGTGTTAGGTAATTATTTTTTATTTTGGACCTAGACTTGGCGCTCCGGTACCGCTTGCCGTGCGGTAGCAGAGAGAACATTCTATGACTAGGGTGGCTTGAGTCTTTGACAATTTTTAGGGCCTTATTCTGACACCACCTGGTATAGTGGTCCTGGATGGCAGGAAGCTTGGCCCCAGTGATGTACTGGGACATACTCACTACCCTCTGTAGTGCCTTGCAGTCAAAGTCCGAGCAGTTGCCATACCAGGCAGTGATTCAACCAGTCAGGATGCTCTCGATGGTGAAGCTGTAGAATTTTTGCTAAATCTTTTCAGTCTCTTGTGGGGGAATAGGCTTTGTCGTGCCCTCTTCACGGCTGTCTTGGTGTTTTTTGACCATTATAGTTTGGTGATGTGGACACCAAGGAACTTGAAGCTCTCAACCTGCTCCACTACAGCCACGTCGATAAGAATGGGGGCATGCTCAGTCCTCCTTTTCCTGTAGTCCACAATCTTCTCCTTTGTCTTGATCACATTTAAGAAGAGGTTGTTGTCCTTGCACCACATTGTCAGGACTCTGACCTCCTTATAGGCTTTCTCGTCGTTGTCGGTGATCAGGCCTACCACTGTTGTCATCGGCAAACTTAATGATGGTGTTGGAGTTGTGCCTGGCCATGCAGTCATGAGTGAACAGGGAGTACAGGAGGGGACTGAGCATGCACCCTAGAGGTGCCCCCGTGTTGAGGATCAGCGTGGCGGATGTGTTGTTACCTACCCTTACCACCTGGGGGCGGCCCGTCAGGAGGTCCAGGATCCAGTTGCAAAGGGAGGTGTTTAGTCCCAGGGTCCTTAGCTTAGTGATGAGCTTTGAGGGCACTAAGGTGTTAAACGCTGAGATGTAGTCAATGAATAGCATTCTCACATAGGTGCTTCTTTTGTCCATGTGTGAAAGGGCAGTGTGGAGTGCAATAGAGATTGCATCATCTGTGGATCTGTTGGGGCGGTATGCAAATTGAAGTGGATCTAGGGTTTCTGGGATAATGGTGTTGATGTGAGCCATGGCCAGCCTTTCAAAGCACTTCATGGCTACAGATGTGAGTGCTACGGGTCGGTAGTCATTTAGGCAGGTTACCTTAGTGTTCTTGGGCACAGGGACTATGGTGGTCTGCTTGAAACATGTTGGTATTACAGACTCCGACAGGGAGAGGTTGAAAATGTCAGTGAAGACGATTGCCAGTTGGTCAGAGCATGCTCGGAGTACACGGCCTGGTAATCTATCTGGCCCTGCAGCCTTATGAATGTTGACCTGTTGATCAATGTTGATCACAGTCATCCGGAACAGCTGATGCTCTCATGCATCTTTCAGTGTTACTTGCCTTGAAGCGAGCATAGAAATGATTTAGCTCGTCTGGTAGGCTCGTGTCACTGGGCAGCTCTCGGCTGTGCTTCCCTTTGTCGTCTGTAATAGTTTGCAAGCCCTGCCACATCCGACGAGCATCGGAGCCGGTGTAGTAGCCTGTATTGACACTTTGCCTGTGTAACAGTATAACTTTAGACCGTCCCCTTGCCCCGGGCGCGAACCAGGGACCCTCTGCACACATCAACAACAGTCACCCACGAAGCGTCGTTACCCATCGCTCCACAAAAGCCGCGGCCCTTGCAGAGCAAGGGGAAACCCTGCTTCAAGTTTCAGAGCAAGTGACGTAACCGATTGAAATGCTATTAGCGCGTACCCGCTAACTAGCTAGCCATTTCACATCCGTTACACCTGTTTGATGGTTCGTCGGAGGGCATAGTGGGATTTCTTATAAGCTTCCATGTTGGAGTCCTGCTCCTTGAAAGCGGAAGCTCTACCCTTTAGCTCTGTGCGGATGTTGCCTGTAATCCATGGCTTCTGGTTGGGTATATACGTATAGTCACTGTGGGGATGACGTCATTGATCCACGTATTGATGAAGCCAGTGATTGATGTGGTGTACTCCTCAATGCCATCGGAAGAATCCCAGGAACATATTCCAGTCTGTGCAAGCAAAACAGTTCTGTAGTTTAGCATCTGCTTCATCTGACCACTTTTTTAATAGACTGAGTCACTGATGCTTCCTGCTTTCATTTTTTCTTGTAAGCAGGAATCAGGAGGATAGAATTATGGTCAGATTTGCCAAATGGAGGGCGAGGGAGAGCTTTGTACGCAT
This sequence comes from Salvelinus fontinalis, assembly GCF_029448725.1. NCBI lineage: Eukaryota > Metazoa > Chordata > Actinopteri > Salmoniformes > Salmonidae > Salvelinus > Salvelinus fontinalis. The sequence continues at coordinate 49,328,639 of NC_074685.1, read as the reverse complement.
CTCTGTGTGTGGAGTGAAGGTGGTCTAGAGTTCGTTTTTTTCCCCCCTCTGGTTGCACATTTAACATGCTGGTTGAAATTAGGTCAAACTGATTTAAGTTTCCCTCCATTAATGTCCCCGGCCACTAGGAGCGCCGCCTCTGGATGAGTGTTTTCCTGTTTGCGTATGGCGGTATACAGCTCATTGAGTGCGGTCTTAGTGCCAGCATCGGTCTGTGGTGGTGTGTAGACAGCTATGAAAAATATAGATGAAAACTTTCTAGGTAGATAGTGTGGTCTGCAGCTTATCATGAGATACTCTAGCTCAGGCGAGCAAAACCTTGAGACTTCCTTGGATATCGTGCACCAGCTGATGTTCTATCCTGCCGATAGTGTATAACCCGTATGTTATTAATGACGTCGTTCAGCCACGACTCTGTGAAGCATAAGATATTACAATTTAAGGTCCCGTTGGTAGGATATATGTGCTTTTAGTTCGTCCCATTTATTTTCCAGCCATTGTATGTTGGTTAACAGTACGGATGGCAAAGGCAGATTAGCCACTCGTCGCCTGATCCTCACAAGGCACCCCGATCTCCTTCTGCGAAATCTACATATTTTTTTCCTACGAATGACAAGGATGAGGTTCTGTTCAGGTGTCTGGAGTAAATCCCTCTCGTCTGACTCATTACAGAAAAATTCTTTGTCCAATTCAAGGTGGGTAATCGCTGTTCTGATGTCCAGAAGCTCTTTTCGGTCATAAGAGACGGTAGCAGCAACATTATGTACAGAATAAGTTTCAAAAAATGTGAAAAAACTAACAAAATAGCATGGTTGGTTAAGAGCCAATAAAACGTCAGCCATCCTCTCTGGCGCCAGTACAACTTTATAAGTCCCAACAAAGGGAATTTGTTTTTCTGAAGGGTTTGGTCACAGATCTGCCAGTTCAGATCAAATCCCACGTTTTGTTGCCTGACTCACGACTCAAACCAGTGACCTTTCAGTTACTGGACTAATTCTCTATCTTCCACCTTCTAACACAATTTAATATTTTTATTTCACCTTTATTTAACCAGGTAGACAACAAGTTCTCATTTACAACTGCGACCTGGCAAAGCGAAGTTCCCTTTACACTATCCCATGTGCGTGTCTCATGATCTGGTAATGAGGTAGTCCTGCCTGTAAGTTTAAAATCAGTGTCACCCGCAGCTCAAAGGGCATTACATCTTGGTCTAATGGTCAAGACACTGGTTTTTCCCATGGGAGGCCCGGGTACAGATCCTGCCCATGAAATATGCACACCTCTCCCAAAGCACAATTCCACTACCACCAATGTAGTGTTTTTTTTTGCAAACCGCAATGGTGTAATGTCCCTTTTGTCTCAAACCCGGGTCTCCCTGCCCGTAGGCAAACAAATATATTTTAGTGAATTTAGTGAAAACTGTGCACAATCTGTAGGAGTACAATTACACACATGGATAACATAGAAATATAAAAGATAGCTGAACATTGGAGTAACGAGCCACATGTTGACATAGATCATGAGACCGTGGTAATGGAAATCTACTGGGGGACGTTCTGACCCTCTGACCCTTGTAGATTCTCCATTGTGTTGACAGATTGCCCAGACATGTTGGTGCCAGGGTGTTTTGACACACTAGATTTATAGTCTACTCATTCCACTAGAAAAGCATACATACCAGAGAAATATGCCTGAGATGGCTGGACACTAATGAACAAGAAACACATAGTCTGCTGATTCCATTTGAGTGAAACTGACCAGACACATAGACGCCTATAAGCAATTGGATGCCCTAGAGATGGGGGGGCACAAAGAGTGCATTGATTTAGTGGTGAAGGGAGGGGATACAGAGTCTGTTGACACACTGGGATAGAGGGTCCGGCCACCATTATAAACTGATTGAAGGCAGATGGTGGTGAATGACTTCATAGGGGACGGACAATACTATGTGGGTATAAATATAAAGGACTGGACTTCTGAGAGGGTGTGTTCAGTGGGACTTCCGAGATGGTTATACTATTGTAAATAAAAGCATGTTTTGATTTCACAAGTTCTGATAAAGCGTTATATTTCTGAGATGATTTTCCACGACATATTCAGGTGTGGAAAGCTCTTAGAGACTTACGCCGAAAGACTCACAGCTGTAATCGCTGCCAAAGGTGCTTGTACAAAGTATTGGCTCAAGGGTGTGAATACTTATGTAAATTTGATATTTCTGTATTAAATGTTCAATACATTTGCAAACATTTCTTAATATGTTTTCACTTTTTCATTATGGTGTACTGTGTGTAGCTGGGTGAGAGAAATACATATATTTAATACTATTTGAATTCAGGCTGGAACACAACGAAATGTGGAATTAGTCAAGGTGTATGAATACTTTCTGAAGGCACTGTAGACAAGGATGGGGGCTTGGGGTTTTGATGGGAGAGGTCTAGACTTTACAGGGCAGGACTATGGTTAGCAGGGTTGGCCTTCATTCCATTTCAACTCAATTAACTCTGAAAATGAAGTTCAAATGCAGTTCACTCAGTTCAGGAAACAACAATATCAATGAATTGGATTTTTCAAATGACCAATTACTACATTTGCTGAGCTGAGCCAGACTGGAAAGGAATCAGAGTTTTGCAGGCAGATCACCCGTGATACAAGTCAGTATTTGACATCCATCCATGGCTGAGGATGTCAGGATATGACGTGAAAACCGGCCACTAGGGGCAACAGTGAGCGCTGTTACCTTTAAGTAAGTGTTTGGTTTTTCTAGGACATTGTGGATGTGGATAAGCATCTGCCTCTGATTCCAAAGGTTTCATGGTTGAATCCAGCGATAGAAGGTCATTTTTGATAGTTTGGTATTAAGCCTATCCCAAACCTTAACCATTTGGAGTTAATGCCTAACCCTAACCTTAAAATCCGGAGTTAATCCCTAAATGTAACCTTAAACACTTTGAGATTTTACATTTGGAACAACTTTGAAATTTGAGAAACATGGACGAACGTCTAATTCTGATGTGAGACCTTGCAGGAAATTTGACTCTCGCTGATAGATTTGTGGATCCAGGACCACATTTTGGGATGTGGCTCCTTCTAGTGGTGCTTTTCCATATAGACTTACCTACACTCCAGGGTTTCGCTAGTGTTTTATGTTAATGTCAGCTCGAAAGACTTATGGCGAGGGCATCAACAATCTCCGCATCATTCAAGTCTGTTGCTTTGTGAGAAGGTGTTAAAGTTCAGTTAGCCATTGTTATGTAAAAGACAGCTGAAAAGAACACAAGAGCTTTGCCTTGGCCCCACTTGAATGAGAGCAGGTCTACCAGATCCATGGGTAAAATACTGGGGTAAATCCTGTATGTAAATGCACCATTAGAAGCTGTATGTAGAAACCAATGGTTTAAACTCTGGGTGGTCGAGTTTGTGAGGCACCATCTCTTACTTGAGCATTATTTAGGTCACTGTAAACAAGGGCAACAAAGCCAGTGATAATCAAACAGAACAGAAAATACAACCACTGTTGTAATGTGTGATGGAAAGAAGCAAAGATTATTTTTGTCCCCACCAGTGACTACGCTTCTCCACTTGTGCTCTAACTAGCTATCCTCCTTTCCTTTTCTTTACATTTTCTGAGGAATTATTGGTTAGTCCCATCTCTGCAAATGGTATGTCCGGCATCTAGTGGTGTTTTGCAGTATGACATGACTGGAGTCCTGTCTATTTCTGTAACATGCTGACCAGACCAGATGGGTCGCGTGTGCGAGCGTTGCAAAATAAATGTACACATATGTTATTCAATAATTGCACCCACACTGAGCATCTGCTTAGCCAGGTGCTAATATAGAACTTGGTTCTATTTGTGACACTGGACGCGCTGCAAGTCCTGCATCTTCCATCTCCTCATTGGTTTTAAGTAGCATATATCAAATCAAATTTCAAATCAAATTTATTTATATAGCCCTTCTTACATCAGCTGATATCTCAAAGTGCTGTACAGAAACCCAGCCTAAAACCCCAAACAGCAAGCAATGCAGGTGTAGAAGCACGGTGGCTCGGAAGAACTCCCTAGAAAGGCCAAAACCTAGGAAGAAACCTAGAGAGGAACCAGGCTATGAGGGGTGGCCAGTCCTCTTCTGGCCGTGCCGGGTGGAGATTATAATAGAACATGGCCAAGATGTTCAAATGTTCATAAATGACCAGCATGGTCAAATAATAATAATCACAGTAGTTGTCGAGGGTGCAGCAAGTCAGCCCCTCAGGAGTAAATGTCAGTTGGCTTTTCATAGCCGATCATTAAGAGTATCTCTACCGCTCCTGCTGTCTCTAGAGAGTTGAAAACAGCAGGTCTGGGACAGGGAGCACGTCCGGTGAACAGGTCAGGGTTCCATAGCCGCAGGCAGAACAGTTGAAACTGGAGCAGGAGCACGGCCAGGTGGACTGGGGACAGCAAGGAGTCATCGTGCCAGGTAGTTCTGAGGCATGGTCCTAAGGCTCAGGTCCTCCGAGAGAGAAAGAGCGAATTAGAGAGAGCATACTTAAATTCACACAGGACACCGGATAAGACAGGAGAAATACTCCAGATATAACCAACTGACCCTAGCCCCCCGACACAAACTACTGCAGCATAAATACTGGAGGCTGAGACAGGAGAGGTCGGGAGACACTGTGGCCCCATCCGACGATACGCCCGGACAGGGCCAAACAGGCAGGATATAACACTACCCACTTTGCCAAAGCACAGCCCCCACACCACTAGAGGGATATCTTCAACCACCAACTTACCATCCTGAGACAAGCCCGAGTATAGCCCACAAAGATCTCCGCCACGGCGCAACCCAAGGGGGGGTGCCAACCCATACAGGAAGACCACGTCAGTGACTCAACCCACTCAAGTGACGCACCCCTCCTAGGGACAGCATGGAAGAGCACCAGTAAGAAAATGTATATAAAACATCCTCATTACATTTTTTAAAATGCTCACGAATTTCTACAAAATGAGCACAAATTTATATTAAACATGGCTACAAATTATGAATCGAGCTCACGAATTGTAAAATGTCCACGTACTGTAATATACATCCACTATACTTTTAGTTTTGGATGTTATGATGATATTCCCTGGAGATCGGGGCCCACAGGGCAGGTGCCCTGCGTGACCATTCGGTAATCTGGCCCTGATCATCAAGTTAAACCACAGGTATTGTTGTTACACATCCTCACACTGTCTTGTAAGATAAAACTGAGACTGGAGCCAGCTTCCATTTTACCAAATTTTATTGTCCAAAGTCATTGTCATAGTCCAGAAGTATTGGATGAAAATCCACAATGTTGGTGCCATACAGGAGCACTGACCAATCTGCCTCCAAAAGAGGACTGCTGGTTTTGAGGATGGTTTGAGGTCAGTGGTTGATAATCTGAGCACCCCCTGAGATGGTGAGTATGGTTTCAGTAGACCACTATTGAGCTGGTAGATCAGATAGGAGCTTTGAGGAAAGGTAATTTAGTGCTTTGAATGTGGTTCATATTGCCTTATAGTGGATTCAGGACTTGGACAAGGAGTCAATGCAGTTTAAAGATGTATTTACATGGGGGTTTGGATGATAGTGTCAAATTTCTTAAAATGAGCGAAAATATTGGAGTTTGGGGACTGGAGGGGAAAATAGTCAGGTTGGGAAATGTGCAAATATTTAGATACAAATATATAGTAAAATTGAGGATTATTCAGATTTTCCTGTTGAAAAAGAGAAAAGACAGAAAGATATAATCTTACAGTATATTAAATTCATCGCATTGGGCCAAAACTGGTTGAATAAACGTTGTTTCCACCTCATTTCAACAACAATAAAATCTATGTGATGACGGTGAATCAACGTGGAAAACACAATTGGATTTTTTTCACCCAACCTTTAACCAACATTTTTGGTTGATTTCACATTTTGGTTGATTTCCCAAATTTAAATCAAAACTAGACATTGAACTGATGTCTGTGCCCAGTGGTACTGGATTTCTGTAATCATATCAGCTCATTTGTCACACTTCTTCAAATCATCCAGAGAGAATGTACCTTTCTTTGAGGTTAACCTTTGAGATGACCTCCCTCAAGGATTCTCGCTCTTTCCTCGGAGCGAATTTGTCCCACATTTTAGCAAAGTCGCCATTGGTGGCCACGTTTCTCAAGATATTGCGACCATGATGCCTGTGGACAAAGATATTAATATCATCTTAAACGTGCAACATATCACAAAAATGTCTGCTGTCTGTGATTAAAATCAGTACTCAATTGATGGCAACCTGAGAAAAAATATCCCATCAAAATAAGACATACATTAGGTAGAATTTGCAAGAGGGTCGGTTTGAGTAATGCACCGCATTACCTGATCTACAAATCATCTCAACTATCTAACAACTGGGTATTAACCGTTCGTTATTTTGAAAATCTTAGCGAATCTGCACAGCGCTTGGCTCAGGCCGACCATTGTGATCAACTAGGGTTGTCTTCATTAGGCACCAAACAGAAGGAAGGAAACTGAATCAGGTACTGACTATTTGGACTCATTTACATTTTACATTTTTACCCCAATTTCGTGGTATCCAATTGGTAGTTACAATCTTGTCCCATCGCTGCAACTCCCGTAAGGACTCTGGAGAGGCGAAGGTCGAGAGTCGTGCGTCCTCCGAAACACAACCCAGCCAAGTCGCACTGCTTCTTGACACAATGCCCGCTTAACCTGGAAGCCAGCTGCACCAATGTGTCGGAGGAAACCCGATACACCTGGGGACCATGTCAGCGTGCACTGCACCCCGCCCACCACAGGAGGTCCTTCGTTGGCGATGGGAGAAGAACATCCCTGCCGGCCTTTGGCTTTGGCTAAGCTTTTGGCTTTTTAACTTTCAAACCCACATGAGTGCCTGGACTTGGATTTTTCTATGCCACGTAGCAATTATTTGTGTTTATAATTTTTCCTTTTTGTTTTCAATTACTATTCCCCTCCAAGAGAACCTGTGGTTGTTTTGGAATACCTCAAATCTGCAATTCAATCCATGACACCCTTTAGCATAGACGCTGTAGACAATGTGGCTTTTAAAGGCAATTTCAATTTGTATTCGTGGTAAACGCTGCAGATGTTGACTCGAGTAAATTACCTTTAAAAGCTGCATTGTCGGCGATCTAATGCTATAGCGAGCCATGGATTGAATCCCGGCTTTAACTGTTATGTTGAAGCAAGCTACTTTACAGGAGGAACTTCCCACCTGGCTTCCTGTGCAGGGTCCACAGCCAGTTTACTGACGGCAATCAAGAAGCGGTCAGTAAGGTCTTTCTTCCCCGACAGGAGACGAGCCATCCCCATGACCTCAGCCAGTCTCTCCAGGTGCTGAGCAGTGCAGCTCCTCACCGCAGCGTTACGGTGGCTGAGGAAGGAAAAACAGAGCACATCAGTTACATGTCATAGAGATACATGAGTTAGGAGACAAATGATAATGGATTGTATTGATGAAGTCTCATCGATGGATCAAAATGTTCGTTAAGACTTTATATTAAGGTCCCTTAATATACCATTTATAAACTGTTTGTAAAGAGTTTACTTATTCCTACATTTGTAAATGTCAATAAGAAATCTATAAATAGTTATTTACACATTTATAAACGCTATTTTAAATGATTTGTTCATGATTTATCAGATAATTAATAAGGTGTTTGATCATAGTATGTTCATGATTAATAATGTACTACTAATGTACTATAAACCAGTTATAAAGGAGGTGTTGTCAAGGCATTTGTTAATGATTGATTAATGGTTTGACTCACCAATTATATACATATTTTTAAGTGTATTTATAAATGTCACGAATGGTGTATTTATTAATGAGTGCATTTATGAATGTGAGTACATGCACTTACTAATACCTCAGTGCCTCAAGAATAGCCCCTAATCTAAAGTGTTCACTATATATACTTTATAAATGTTTATAAATGACTTGTTACTCCCCAAAGGCTAGCACACATCAGTAGACAGTACCTCTCCACCAATGGCTAAAAATAATCTAAATAACGCATTGGTAAAATAAGAAGTACACAACACAAGGAGGTATAAGACAAAATAAAAAAATGTGATTCCATTAAAATGTGACGTCTAACGTTGGGGTGAGTTGCTGCCGGAAGTGTTGTGGAATAACCTAGCATGCTGATGAAAAAGGCAGTTAATTAAAAACTTGCAGTATTTCAATCTTCTCGATTTCGAGGCTTGGATAATGGGATAATTTGTGTAAGTCTGGATCTACCCGTTAGTGAGTGTTAATTGACCCCTCTCCCTCTTTACCTCAGCCCACCGACCAGCAGGGCATTCATGACACGGGTAGGGGTGCAGCTCTGCACCATGTGACCCAGGGCAAAGTTGGCGCCCTGCCGGATGAAGGTGTTGGCCTCGCTGGCTTTGTGCAGCAGCACGCGTGCCGTCCCCTCCACCTCACTGTCCATGGCCCTCTGGAGGTGGACGTACATGTCACCCAGTGTGGCCATGGCAGCACAGGACACTGCAGAGCGCAGGTTCTTCACCTGAATCATAATAACACGCACAGGACCAGCTATTAATGTTGAGCAGTACAACCCACGAACATCAGAAACGTGACACAATAATTTGACTTGTTCTCCAAATGTAGCAGATTTGTGCAGATGAATGAATAGGTCAGTGAATGAATACAGCTACCTCATTTATAATGGCAAGGCAGATATCATGGAGTTTAGGCATCAGTATGTCCACGTGGTTCTGAGCCATCACACGGAGAGAGGTCAAGCCCTCGATCTTCTTCTCCCTGCAATTCAGTGAAAGAAACGTAAGCAATTTCGACAACATTTTCCAAAAACATTATAATGATGTTCATCAATTAGGATTCTGGTCTCTTAATTTCAGAAGTTTCTTCGCTCTGTAGCTCAAATCTACATTTCCAAGGACACTACACTGTGCTTCCTTTAGCCTAGCTCCATTGGTCTTGTCTACAGTGAATGCTCACCAGTCATCAGAGGCAAAGTGGAGTAGCTTGAAGGTCTTAGTCAGGGCCTGCTCTGGGTTGGACAGGGGCTGCAATCTGGCCTGGTCCTGACTCTTCTTCATTTGGCCCTTTGGCTCACTGGCTGCCTTCTTGTCTATGGGTTGACAGCAGCTATCTATCTCTCCATGAACTGTATGTATTTATTTAGGTATTTACTAATTTCCATATCTGTTTGTAGCTTTTAACACTAGAACATCTTAGTTCATTATGATATCATATCATTTTAAATTTAGCACACATTTTTTTGGTGCTCACCCTGCTCAGAAGCAGGGTCCAATTAACCTTGAGTAAAGGTTCTCACTGTGAAACAGGCAAAGCCAGTGTGGAAAAATGTCTTAGACCTGGGCTAAAGCCATTTGTGTCCCTTCCCTTCCTACTGTCTTTCTATCACTCTACCTAGCTTCATCTCCCTGTCTAATTTACATTAGTGTGAGTACATGAGAGGGACTGACCTGAGCCGGTGACAGCCTTTGGCAGGCTAAGGAACCTTATGGGCCGAGGCAGTTTGCTCCTGGGCTTGGTAGGAGGGGGAGCAGGCCTGGGTGGGCTGTCACGCGACTTGACCGGGGTCCCGACATCCAGGTAGTCACAGAGCTCCACAGGGGTGTTCATATCCCCTGAGCTCAGGCTTCCCAGAGAGCTGGTGGCTATTTCCCCCATGGACATGGCCAAGCCCAAACTTCTCCTGCCCATGGCCTTCACCTCATGTACCACCTTTGGCGTAGACCAGAAAAGAATGCTCCCATCATAAAAATACATATAGAACTTGTGTATACATAAACTAATACACAGAGAGATCCTGTATTCTAGGTTCTATTATATCATGCTGTCAAAGAGAGTATCCTTTCTAACCTGTACCCCCGCACACTGACTCGGTACCGATACCCCCTGTATTTAGCCTCGTTATTGTTATGTCATTGTGTTACTTTAAATATTATTATTTTTTACTTTAGTATTTGGTCAATATTTTCTTAACTCTTCTTGAACTACACTGTTGGTTTCACAGTAAGGTCTACACTTGTTGTGTTCGGCGCACGTGATAAATAAAGTTTGATTTGATTATAAGACATGGAACCACTATCTGTTTTGGCAATTTATCAGTCCAAGTATAATTTTGAACTGCACATTTTTACATTTACTATAAATTTCACCTTCCAGGCCTCCTCCTTCAGGTGAGTCTCGATGTCCCTCTCCTCCTCAATCAGGTCAATGGGTCTGTTGTCAGCACAGCCCTGGTCCGACTGGACTTTCAGGGCTTTGACTCCCCGCCTGCCCTTCTTCTTCTTGCCCCTCTTGGAGGGAGCTCCAGTGGGAGGGACGGGAACAGGCCACACGCTACTGCTGCTGAATGACTTATTTACCTGGATGGACTCCAGAGAGTGAGATCCGGATCGAACTTGGGCTCCGTCCACCCCCACCACGTTCTTCAGTGGGGCCAGAGCTATGTGTTCAAGCCTTCGTGGCAAAGGCCTTGGTGGAGCTTTCGGCCGCGGAATGCACTGAATAGAGGGGACGAAGTGGTGCGCGAAGGTGCTGCCAACCCCGATGAGAGCAGTCCGGACATAATTCTCATGGATAGCACTTATCTTTCTTTGCTTTACTTCCATGGCCTCTCTCTCAGCTCTCTGCATCTGCAGAAGTCTGGCATCACTGATGAAGCCACGATGGCCCTCTGGGATTGGGTAGCTCTCCTGATAGCCCTGGATCACAATGGGACAGTATGAAATGAATAGCAGAAGTGAAGTAGGCAAAATAGTTTTTACAGTGTGTCAAAAAAAGCTTTTATGCTAAAGATTTTATGGATGTAGGCCTACTGTATGTCTATGAAACCACAAAATAAACACAGTGATATTTTTGAAAAACATTTGAAAAACTGATGAGCCTTACAAAACTTGAAAACTTGTCCTGGTCATCCTGTTGGTTTAAAGCCATGTTTTGCTTCCTCAAGTGTTCGATGACACTCTTCATCTGAGAATTCTCCTTCTGGAGTTTGTCAAACTCACTTGATTTTCTTCCTCGATAAGCCATTGATGATAAATATGAACACTCTCAAAATAAGAACTTAACCTATCTCTGTGAGAGATCTATCATGAAATGAGTGGAAATGAAATGTTGCTTGTCAGATGGAACCAGCAATGATATGATGGCAAGGCTTCCGTTACATTGTGATGTCATAATGGGGTCTGTTGACAGTGCTGAGCACATCAGCACATGGTGAACATTCATGAAAGCTTTTTGATTCCCATATAAAATCATAAATGTGGTGAATTTGTAAATACTATATATATATATATATATATATATATATATATATATATATATATATATATATATATATATATATACACTGCTCAAAAAAATAAAGGGAACACTTAAACAACACAATGTAACTCCAAGTCAATCACACTTCTGTGAAATCAAACTGTCCACTTAGGAAGCAACACTGATTGACAAGACATTTCACATGCTGTTGTGCAAATGGAATAGACAAAAGGTGGAAATTATAGGCAATTAGCAAGACACCCCCAATAAAGGAATGGTTCTGCAGGTGGTGACCACAGACCACTTCTCAGTTCCTATGCTTCCTGGCTGATGTTTTGGTCACTTTTGAATGCTGGCGGTGCTTTCACTCTAGTGCAGGGGTGTCAAACATACGGCCCGCGGGCCGGAACCGGCCCCCAAGGAGGTTCGATCAGGCCCGCAGGATAATTTGAAAGTGGAAAAAATGCATAAAAGACATGGAATTAATATTTTTAATTCACTGCAATTCATGGATTATCCGCTAAGGGGCGCACTCCATCAGAGTAGAAGACAAGCCGCATCACTGAGACAGACTGAAAACAGCAGACGGTATCAATGCGCCATCTGCTGCTTGTTACGACGTTGTTAATACCTTGGTCTCTACCTCTCCGCTACACCCTCATTAGCCAAAATGTCGTTATCCAAACGGAGAAAAGTAGATAAGGAGTGTAGAATTTTCAAAGAAAAATGGACCACGTCCTATTTATTTACAGAGATGCACGGAAAACCTTCGTGCTTGGTGTGTTTGCAACAAGTTTCGGTATTGAAGGAATATAATATTCGACGCCACTACGAGACTCATCACAGCGAAAAATATGACGGCTTGCAAGGACAACTGAGAAGAGATAAGATTAACGAATTGCTGGCGGGTCTGAGGAAACAGCAGTCAACTTTCATCCAGAGCCGAGAAGTCAGTGAAGCAGCGGTAAAAGCCAGCTACCTAATTGCTAGCGAAATAGCATTAGCGTCGAAGCCGTATTCCGACGGTGACTTTGTTAAACGATGCATGATGAAGGCGGCTGAACTTGTATGTCCCGAGAAGCGACAAGCTTTTGCCAATATTAGCCTGACGAGGAATACTATAGCAGAGAGGATTTCGGAACTATCGGCAGATTTAGACAGTCAATTGAAACAGAGAGTCAAGTCATTTATTGCATTTTCCGTGGCAATTGACGAGAGCACTGACATCACAGACGTGGCCCAACTGGCCATATTTATTCGAGGAGTTGATGAGACATTGACTGTTACTGAAGAGTTTCTTGAGTTAGTGCCAATGATGGACATCACAACAGCCGAGGACATTTTCGGCTCTGTCGTTGCTGCATTGGACAGAGTTGGAGTGGACTGGTCCCGCGCTGTCAGCCTGGCTACAGACGGCGCGCCATCCATGGTCGGAAAGAAAGCAGGTGTCGCGACAAAGTTCAAAGACAAAGTACAAGCCCTTAATGGAGGAGATCGTTTCTGGACATTTCACTGTATTTTGCACCAGGAGGCATTGTGTTGCAAGTCGCTGAAAATGGACTACGTCATGGAGGTGGTTGTTCGCACTGTAAATTTCATCCGGTCCAGAGGTCTGAACCATCGTCAGTTTGACAAACTTCTCAGCGACAGCAACATTACCCACAGCCTGCCATACCACACTGAAGTGAGATGGTTAAGCCGAGGCGCTGTGCTGAGGCATTTCTTTGATCTACGAGAGGAAATCGGACAGTTCATGGAGAAAAAAGGAAAACCGGTGTTGGAATTACAATCTCAGGAATGGCTACGGGACCTTGCATTCTTGGTTGATATTACTGAACACTTGAACAATCTGAACAAAATGTTGCAAGGCCGCAAAAAAGTTGTCACACAGTTTTCTGACAACATACATGCATTTAAGTTGAAGCTGACTTTGTGGGAGATGCAACTGGCAAATGGCAACCCTGCTCATTTCCCCTGTCTGAGAGATGTGTGTGTGACCAGACCTGATGCGGACATGAAACGGTACAAAGACAAAATTGCAGGACTACTGCGGGAGTTTGAGAAACGTTTTCAGGTATTTGGTGAACTTGAGACAGAATTTTCAGTTTTTCGCTCACCTTTCACAGTTAAAGCTTCTGATCTGCCGGTCGAAATTCTGCTAGAGATAATTGATTTGCAGTGTGATGCAGATTTGAAGGGCAAATTTGCCTCTGTAGGTCTGGACAGATTTTATCAGTATCTACTACCAGGGTACCCCAAATTAACAGCCCTGGCTGCTAAAATTTTGTGCATGTTTGGGAAAACCTACCTTTGTGAACAAATTTTCTCAGTGATGAATATCAATAAAACAAAAATGCGTTCAAGGCTCACAAACAAGCACTTAAATGACATTCTGAAAGTGACAGCTAGTCAGGACATGACACCTGGTGTTGATGCACTTGTACAGGCCAAAAGATGCCAAGTTTCAGGAACAAATACAAGTCCAGACTAGACTAACACCTTTAAAATGCTGCCTTAGATACTGTTTGCATTGAAAGAATACAGCTCTGTGAAGATGAATCCTTACTGTGGTGATTTAAAAAATGTGCACTTTAATGTTAGTCAGCAGCTTCAAAACAAAAGTTGTGTGATGGAATTCTACTGTTCATACAACTCCATAAATTTTCAGTATGTATTGTATGTGTATGTATGTTTCATGTATGAAGTTTACAGATTTACAGGACAGGCGAACACTTTCTTCATTACACATTTAAAATCACTCTCCTTAGTTTGTAAGGTGTACGCAGGGATTACATTTAGATTTTATATGCGTATGTGTAAGTGGTTTAAAAATTCCTTTCTTTAAAAGTCTCATTTAATCTTAAAGTGCATTACTATATTTTTCAGTACCAATTAAAGTTTTGTGCCTTTGTACAATCAGTGGGATCAGTTGCAATGCATATTTGTGAATGATAAAAGTAAATTGCACATTTGTCTAAGGAAATATGAGGTGTTTCATGAAATGTTTTGTAAAAGGATAGTTCATTAAATTTCAATATTTTCCTAATGTTCTTGTGCTTCTTTACACCAAAACAAAGGAAAGACATGATATTTTGTTTATTTATAGCAGAGTATGGTATAATTTTAATGGTCCGGCCCACTTGACATCTCCCTAGGCCGTATGTGGCCCACGATGCGAAATGAGTTTGACACCCCTGCTCTAGTGGTAGCATGAGACGGAGTCTACAACCCACACAAGTGGCTCAGGTAGTGCAGTTCATCCAGGATGGCACATCAATGTGAGCTGTGGCAAAAAGGTTTGCTGTGTCTGTCAGCGTAGTGTCCAGAGCATGGAGGCGCTACCAGGAGACAGGCCAGTACATCAGGAGACGTGGAGGAGGCCGTAGGAGGGCAACAACCCAGCAGCAGGACCGCTACCTCCGCCTTTGTGCAAGGAGGTGCACTGCCAGAGCCCTGCAAAATGACCTCCAGACCGAAAAGAGCTTCTGGACATCAGAACAGCGATTACCCACCTTGAATTGGACAAATAATTTTTCTGTAATGAGTCAGACGAGAGGGATTTACTCCAGACACCTGAACAGGCCCTCATCCTTGTCATTCGTAGGAAAAAAATATGTAGATTTCGCAGAAGGAGATCGGGGTGCCTTGTGAGGATCAGGCAACGAGTGGCTAATCTGCCTTTGCCATCCGTACTGTTAGCCAACGTACAATAGCTGGAAAATAAATGGGACGAACTAAAAGCACATATCCTACCAATGGGACCTTAAAAACTGTAATATCTTATGCTTCACAGAGTCGTGGCTGAACGACGTCATTAATAACATACAGCTGGCGGGTTAAACACTATCGGCAGGATAGGACAGCAGCTGGTGCACGAGGAAGTCTCAAGGTTTTGCTCGCCTGAGCTAGAGTATCTCATGATAAGCTGCAGACCACACTATCTACCTAGAAAGTTTTCATCTATATTTTTCATAGCTGTCTACACACCACCACAGACCGATGCTGGCACTAAGACCGCACTCAATGAGCTGAATACCGCCATAAGCAAACAGGAAAACACTCATCCAGAGGCGGCGCTCCTAGTGGCCGGGGACATTAATGGAGGGAAACTTCAATCAGTTTGACCTAATTTCAACCAGCATGTTAAATGTGCAACCAGAGGGGGGAAAAAACTAACTCTAGACCACCTTTACTCCACACACAGAGATGTGTACAAAGCTCTCCCTCGCCCTCCATTTGGCAAATCTGACCATAATTCTATCCTCCTGATTCCTGCTTACAAGAAAAAATTAAAGCAGGAAGCATCAGTGACTCAGTCTATAAAAATGTGGTCAGATGAAGCAGATGCTAAACTACAGAACTGTTTTGCTTGCACAGACTGGAATTTGTTCCTGGGATTCTTGCGATGGCATTGAGGAGTACACCACATCAATCACTGGCTTCATCAATACGTGGATCAATGACGTCGTCCCCACAGTGGCTATAAGTATATACCCCAACCAGAAGCCATGGATTACAGGCAACATCCGCACAGAGCTGAAGGGTAGAGCTTCCGCTTTCAAGGAGCGGGACTCTAACACGGAAGCTTATAAGAAATCCCGCTATGCCTTCCGACAAACCATCAAACAGGCAAAGTGTCAATACAGGACTAAGATCGAATCATACTACACCGGCTCCAACGCTCGTCGGATGTGGCAGGGCTTGCAAACTATTACAGACTAGTGACACGCCCAGTGACACGAGCCTACCAGACGAGCTAAATAACTTCTATGCTCGCTTCAAGGCAAGTAACACTGAAACATGCATGAGAGCATCAGCTGTTCCGGACGACTGTGTGATCATGCTCTCCGCAGCCGATGTAAGACCTTTAAACAGGTCAACATTCATAAGGCCGCGGGGCCAGATAGATTACCAGGCCGTGTACTCCGAGCATGCTCTGACCAACTGGCAATCGTCTTCACTGACATTTTCAACCTCTCCCTGTCGGAGTCTGTAATACCACCATAGTCCCTGTGCCCAAGAACACTAAGGTAACCTGCCTAAATGACTACCGACCCGTACCACTCACATCTGCAGCCATGAAGTGCTTTGAAAGGCTGGCCATGGCTCACATCAACACCATTATCCCAGAAACCCTAGACCCACTTCAATTTGCATACCGCCCCAACAGATCCACAGATGATGCAATCTCTATTGCACTCCACACTGCCCTTTCACACATGGACAAAAGCAGCACCTATGTGAGAATGCTATTCATTGACTACATCTCAGTGTTTAACACCATAGTGCCCTCAAAGCTCATCACTAAGCTAAGGACCCTGGGACTAAACACCTCCCTCTGCAACTGGATCCTGGACCTCCTGATGGGCCGCCCCCAGGTGGTAAGGGTAGGTAACAACACATCCGCCACGCTGATTCTCAACACGGGGGCACCTCTAGAGTGCATGCTCAGTCCTCTCCTGTACTCCCTGTTCACTCATGACTGCACGGCCAGGCACGACTCCAACACCATCATTAAGTTTGCCGATGACAACAGTGGTAGGCCTGATCACCGACAACGACGAGAAAGCCTATAAGGAGGTCAGAGTCCTGACAATGTGGTGCAAGGACAACAACCTCTTCCTCAATGTGATCAAGACAAAGGAGAAGATTGTGGACTACAGGAAAAGGAGGACTGAGCACGCCCCTATTCTTATCGACGGGGCTGTAGTGGAGCAGGTTGAGAGCTTCAAGTTCCTTGGTGTCCACATCACCAAACTATAATGGTCCAAACACACCAAGACAGTCGCGAAGAGGGCACGACAAAGCCTATTCCCCCACAAGAGACTGAAAAGATTTATCATGGGCCCTCAGATCCTCAAAAAATTCTACAGCTTCACCATCGAGAGCATCCTGACTGGTTGAATCACTGCATGGTATGACAACTGCTCGGACTTTGACTGCAAGGCACTACAGAGGGTAGTGAGTATGTCCAAATACATCACCGGGGCCAAGCTTCCTGCCATCCAGGACCACTATACCAGGTGGTGTCAGAATAAGGCCCTACAAATTGTCAAAGACTCAAGCCACCCTAGTCACAGAATGTTCTCTCTGCTACCGCACGGCAAGCGGTACCGGAGCGCCAAGTCTAGGTCCAAAATAAAAAATAATTACCTAACACTTATTTTTTTTAAATAAGCATTTCACTGTAAGGTCTACTACACCTGTTGTATTCGGCATGTGACAAATAAAATCAGATTTGAGATGACCTTTGCTGATGAAACAACTTTGTTGAAGTCTGGTTTGATGGTAATCACTCCATTTCCATCTGCTCTTATGGTGCACAACAAGCATTCCTTCTCGTTTTGGCCAAGTCTGAGGAATACAAGAATACAATGCCACTTTTCAATTCCTGAATTGGAATGTACTTCAAAGTTATTACATACAAAGCAGTGTAATAAGTGCATAGGCTACATAGTGTTTTTTCCTCTTGTGCTACTCACTTGCCTGGTGGTCCCAGGTCACCCATGATGTGCATGGTCTGTACAGGTGTGTTGACCACGTGGCTGGTCTTCATAAAGTCCTTCGAGGGCTCCCAGGTAATCAGCCTGGACTTGGGGACGGTGCTGTCACTGCAGACCAACAGAATACCACAAACACATTTTGCATACAAGGGTATGGTGTAATGTGAACATACCGGTACACTGTTTGTCTTCAAAGCAGCACATCACACATCAATGTTGCTTCAATTACATTCACTTTAATAATAATTCACTTTGGTGAGTAACAGGGACCTACACTGGGTGTCTGTCATGTCGTCTGTGTCTGACATTAGCCATCCTATGTGCCAGGAAGGTAGGGTTGGACTTTATCTGTGTCACCATACTCTGGGAATCCTGTAATGAGTATATCAAAAACAGCTTTAAAACACTAACGTTTCTTTGGGACAGAAATTAGGTAAATGCTTTGTTTTGAATAATGAAATTGTCACGTCTGCTCCCGCTCACCCTCTCTGGAGCACGAGGTCTCCAGGCTGCTCATCATTACACACATCTATCACCATCGTTACACGAACCAGCGCTTCATCGGACTCACCTGGACTCCATCACATCATTTATTGCCTCCCCTATATCTGTCACTTCCTCAGTTTCATTCCTGTGTCTGCATTGATAATGTTTTGTTTCTCTTGTCCAGACTCTGTTCTTCTTTAGTTTCATGTCTATTTATTAGTAAATCCTCACCCAGTACTTGCTGCCCCTCTCCCAGCATCTGTGGTTACAGAACCATTACAGAAATGGAGATTCAGTAAAACTACGCAATGCAACAACTATGCAACATCAAACTATCCTAAACAGTGAAGTCTTATTTGTTATAAGGACACTGGTAGAGGACCTACCTGACTGAACAGCCTCTCCTGCCTGCCTACCACTAACTCCTCCTCACCATCTCCGGCTGAAAACTAAACCAAGATGTTCTGGTCCATATCTAGCCACCACGAAAATAAAATCTAATCAACTAAGAAGCATCTAACATCTTTTTGCTTCAAAACATCATCTTGCTGTTTCAAAACAGTGTTAATACCTGATTGAGCCTGTGAGTTGAGGGTGTCCAGCTCAATGCCTCCCCTCTCCTGTTGAGTCAAAACCTGCTGCTGAAGGTGTTGAGAGGGCTGCTGTGAAGGTGACTCTCTGAATACGGATCCTGTAAACACCATTGTAAATATAAACAAATGCCATGTTTTCATGGCAAACTCAGGGATCAGGTCAAGCAATATACTGGGTGTTTATCATCATCTGCTTTGAGAGCTAACATTAGCTAAAGACAGTGTCTTGCTTGTATGGCAATGCAAGGAATAAAAGCCACACAAAGGCCAACTGCAACTTACTTAATTGTAAGGTTTTTGACAGCATCCCGGGAACGTTAGGCAACCTCTCCGGTGTCGGTGCTCCAGCCGTCTGCCATGTTGTAACGTTAGGAACTTTATTAATGGCTAACTAACTAGCTAGGTTAGCAACATACACACACGCGCGCTATGTGCGCCTGGTTGGGTTTCTGGCGAGCAATCCAACTATTAATTGGTTCACTACCACCACCTACCGTGGGATACATTCCAGAGCAGCAGAATAAACCCCCCCCACTGATAACAGGTAAGATAATATCAGTACAATAATATTCCCTTGCTGTAAAAAGTTTATGAACCCCTGATGTAATGAATTAAGACAAATCTGTCTGACACAAATAATTGCAATTTAAAAAGCTTTATTGGAAATGCACGTTTCAAACAGCACAATTCAAGTACAGATAAGTGTAGCTACATCAGATACATGCTAATTTAGTTAAAATGTGATCCAGTCCTCCAGTCCCAGTTCATTTGCACTCTTTTGACATGCTTCAGACCAGATGCATGCTCCACTTCAGTGTACAATGGTTCTGAATTTGCATATCAATGTGTTTGAAGCTTTTACGTTCTGCATCTCTCATCTGAAGCCATATCCTCCAGGGTCTAAACAGGTGTAGATTTCCATCTCTGTGTGGGAGACCAGATATTGCAAGGAGACCAGTAAGGGGCCCTCACCTCTTCACTTTGGCCAAAGGAGACCTAAGACCCCAATACCAGTGACACTGCTCTAAGGTTGGTGCTGTCCTTTGGAGGAGACTGTGAAGACAGAGGTCTTATCTCTCTGTGGTTAATAAAGATGTCATGCCACTTATGGCATGAGTAGAGGTGTTGACCCTGCTTCTCCTGGCTATATTTCCAAGCCTAAACATGTAAATCCAACTCATTATCATAGGCTGTATGGGGATCAATATCATTTTTGTTTTGTTAATAATGCTGCATGTCTCAAAAGATAAGAATGAGACCAATATGTATTTTGCTAATCATAGTTCCTGTCTCTGAAATTACATTTGTGTGTGTTGTAGGAGTAACCAATACTCAAAATCTGTGTGTGTGTCTGTGTGTGTGTCTGTGTGTGTGTGTGTGTGTGTGTGTGTGTGTGTGTGTGTGTGTGTGTGTGTGTGTGTGTGTGTGTGTGTGTGTGTGTGTGTGTTAGAAACAGTAGTTGGCCATTATTTCTTTGAACATCTCAGTTTGGGCAGCAGCCACTGAAGAAACCTGTCAATCAAAAACCACAGGAGAATAAATAGCATTATAAACTGGGTTGTTCGAACCCTGAATGCTGATTGGCTGAAAGCCGTGGTATATTTAAGCAATAAGGCATGAGGGGGTGTGGTATATGACCAATATATCACGGCTAAGGGCTGTTCTTACACACAACACAACACCGAGTGCCTGGATACAGCCCTTAGTCGTGGTATATTGGCCATATACCACAAACCCCCAAGGTGCTCTATTGCTATTATGAACTGGTTAACAACGTAATTAGAGCAGTAAAATGAAATGCTTTGTCATACCTGTGGTACACGGTCTGATATACCACGGCTGTCAGCCAATCAGTATTCAGGGCTCGAACCACCCAGTTTATAACAGACCGTATACCACGAATATGACACAACATTTCTTTTTACTGCTCTAATTATGTTGGTAACCAGTTAATAATAGCAATAAGGCACCTCGGGGGTTTGT
The DNA here is from genome assembly GCF_029448725.1 of Salvelinus fontinalis. Lineage (NCBI taxonomy): Eukaryota > Metazoa > Chordata > Actinopteri > Salmoniformes > Salmonidae > Salvelinus > Salvelinus fontinalis. The sequence goes on along the minus strand of NC_074685.1, from coordinate 49,307,770 downwards.
GGTATATGGCCAATATACCACGGCTAAGGGCTGTATCCAGGCACTCTGTGTTGCGTCGTGCTAAAGAACAGCCCTTAGCCGTGATATATTGGCCATATACCACACCTCCTCGTGCCTTATTGCTTAAGTTTGCACTTACACATCAGATAGCTGCTCTTTCTCCGCTACCTCATTCTATTTCTCTAACTCTCTAGTCTAGTATTCCCTGGTTATGTTCCACTTCTCCCTCCTCTATTTCCTCACCTCTTCCTCAGACTCTTCTTTTCCTCTTTCTTGTCCTCCTCCTTACTTTCTCCAACATTTCCCATCTGTTGTATCTTACTGGCCTTCTCTTGTTTTACTACTTTTTTGGCCTTGCCCTTCTTTTTCTTATTGACCTTCCCTTCCTGAATATTTTGGACAAGGAGATAAAGTAATGTAAGCTTATGGGTTTTCTCTTCTCTTGAGCTATACTATACTATAGAAGGACTTATGCTATACTATAGAAGGACTTAAGGCCAATATTCCCTTCTTGTATTTCCTCTCACCTGTGGGGCCACTCCAGCCATTTCCTGGAGCAGCTTCCTGCCGGTCTCGCTCAGGTTGGTGATGGGAGCCAGGCGAGGGCTGTGGCGGTATGGGAAGTTCTCTGTTCGGGGCAGAGCGATAATGACAGGGCTGAGAGGAGTCAGAGGCCTTGGGACATTTACTGGGTAGGGAGAGCCTACAGCAGAGGGCAGGGCCCGTAGGGCTTCAGCCAGTGTCCGGGGTGCTGAGGTCACAAGAGGAGAGAGGCCATTCTTGACAGATACAGGACCTGAGACCTTCCCTGGGCTCTGTCGGACCAGAAAGTAAAGTAACATATAGGAAAGTGCTATCTTCAACACAATCTGTAGAAATACCTTCTAACTACTCTATACACATTGCAGATACATGACTACACTCAATAAGTAATTACCTGCATCATTTCCAATCCCCCATGTATATATAAAAAAATATATATATATGCAGAACTTACCAGGAAGTCTGACTCATCGAAGGAGTGGAGAGACAGATCATCATCCTCGTCCATATCCCTCACGTCAAGCTTTGTCACTTCTCCATTCTCAACTTTCAGAGGTGGTGTCCTCCTTTCACGATCCTCATCATCACACTGTGTATCAGAGTCAACTAGTCAGAGACCATCCTCCTCACAGTGATGTCACTCAACAAAGCCATGGACGGTAGGGTACAACTCTTACCTCCGATTCACAGTCAGTGAAGGAGTAGATGGAAAAGTCATCAGAACTGGAGGATGAGATCACGTCATCATTTTTTCTCTCTATCAGCCGAGTCACCCTTCCAGACTGAGGAGACAGAGAAAGGCATGTACTCATGGCAGCCATAGAATACACTGGCATTAACCCTCAAGGAAATGTAGAATACGTAGGCAATCCAACATGGTTGTACAAGTACTGAGCAATACATGGGTAACTGAAAATGCAATAAATGCAACTCCCATAACATTAGGGGTGGGGCTAAAGACCTTCCATAGTATAGGATTCTTTAGCATCTCAAATGGATGATTGTCAATTCAACCAACCCAACCAAAATGGCCATATGAATCAACAGATTGATCTATCTGTTGTGTCTCTATGGGAACAGCAGAGATGTCTGACCTGGCTGAGAGGCTCTGGATTGACGCTCCATCCTTCCCCAGATGTTTGGTCCTGCCCATAGCTCACAATGATTGGCTGTTAACAGTAAAGAATGAATTCAACACTGCTTTGCTCATTTTGGCCTTGAATTGTGTATCAATAAATAATATAAGTACTGTTATGTGGTTGAATTTGAATGTAACTTACAGGCCTTTTGTGTATCTGAGGGCTCTGCACTGAAGTAGACTGTCAAGACAGCATTCAATGAGGATAGATAGGGATATCTGCATTTGCTTTAATTCTGATAACTGCAGTTTGTACATGCAGAATGCATAACTAATGTGTATGTGTTTTTGTTTCAGGTCAGATATGACTTACAGGCTTTGGCCTTCTGTGCACCTTGCCGGTTGGCCACAACACGGAATCAGGGCTGTTCACCCTCACTGGTTTCAACTGTCAACACAACACTCAATTTAAAATGTGATAATATAACAAAAACAGGACAAAACAAACAAATATTTTATATTTACCACATAAGGGCGGCGTCTTAAAGCTCTTTTTATTCTCTCATCATTACGATCCATCTTTCTTTCTGAGGGAAACATTTCCATCAATTAATTGACACAAAACACATCCTGACTCACACACACAAAGATGGCATCCCAAATGGCACCCTATTCCCTATATATGTATATTTATGTTGGGAAGGAGGTGCCCCAAAAGGCCAAAGATTACCTGCAACAACCTGAGTGAAGAAAACTATTGTACAGATTAAATCAATCTGAACAGTTTATGTAGTGATTAATTTATTGTGATTAGTGTAGTGATTAATAGTAGTGATTAATTTAATTTATTAATAAAATGACGTCATTTTAGGTCACAGCTTTATGACTGCGCATAATACGTCACAAGAAAAAGGCCTGTTTGGAGCCGGACTGGTGGCATCATCTTCTCACTGGTTGTAGCTCAATAACGAACGTGATGTGCTTAACCAGTTATATTTTTGATACCTGTTAGTATTGAACGCCCTCACCTTCTTCATGAAACTGATCTCAAGCAGAGGTCGACCCTCGCTTTTAATTCGCACCTTTTCCGTGTACCCCAGAGAATGAAAATGGTTCTTCAACCCAAAAAATCCACAACATTTTCGACAGCTTTGGCCATTCTACCGTTCTGGAGGAGATAAATGCACACTCGCGCTGGTAACGCTAGTTAGCTAGCTACTGGAGTTCGTGTAATTTATTTAAATTTGCCTTGCTAACTGCAAACAAAAATAAAGTTCTAACACCAGGAAAACTATGTGTAATATACCTCCTCGCTCTCCTGTAATTTGAAAAAACGAATTTGAATTGAATAATAAAAATAAAAAAAGCTCAACCATCATTCTTCACTTTTAATCTATATCCAACGTCACTACATTTCTCAACACATAGAACCCCCATAATGCTCTGTGGCACAACCCCAATACAACACACTAGGGCTGCATTCCCAAACACTTAAAATACACACCTTCTCCCCTCAGCCCTCAAATAAAGTGGACACTTCTGATTTAAAAAAAACAACAACAGTTTTTCACCTTAATTTAACCAGGTAAGCTAGTTGAGAACAAGTTCTCATTTAAAACTGTGACCTGGCCAAGATAAAGCAAAGCAGTTTGACACATACAACAACACAGAGTTACACATGGATTTAAAAAATATATATATTTCACCTTTATTTTACCAGTTAGGCAAGTTAAAAACAAGTTCTCATTTACAATTGCGACCTGGCCAAGATAAAGCAAAGCAGTTCGACACATACAACAACACAGAGTTACGCATGGAGTAAAACAAGCATACAGTCAATAATACAGTAGAAAAATAAGTCTATATACAATGTGAGCAAATGAGGTGAGATAAGGGAGGTAAAGGCAAAAAAAAGGCCATGGTGGCGAAGTAAATACAATATACCAAGTTAAACACTGGAATGGTAGATTTGCAGTGGAAGAATGTGCAGAGTAGAGATAGAAATAATGGGGTACAAAGGAGCAAAATAAATACAGTAGGGGGAGAGGTAGTTGTTTGGGCTAAATTATAGATGGGCTATGTACAGGTGCAGTAATCTGTGAGCTGCTCTGACAGCTGGTGCTTAAAGCTAGTGAGGGAGATAAGTGTTTCCAGTTTCAGAGAGTGGTATTCAAGAAATGCACTGGAGATGGCTGAAATTATAGACAGCATGGAAGAAATGCAGATCAGTATAGCCGAGAACAGGCTCAAGTCTGAAAAACATAACAATGTCCAGAGCTTTGTAAGTTACTCCTACTTATTGAGTGTAGTCAGGTATCTGCAATGTGTATAGTTTAGTTATAAAGTATATCTACAGATTGTTTTTAACATAGCATTTTCCTGATATTTGACTTTACTTTCTGGTCCTACAAAGCCCAGGGAAGGTCTCTGGTCCTGTGTCTGGCCACTCTCCTCTTGTGACCTCAGCACTATAGAACTTCCCATACCGCCACATGCCTCGCTTGGCCCCTATCACCAACCTGAGCAAGACCGGCAGGAAGCAGCTCCAGGAAATGGCAGGAGTGGCCTACACAGGTGAGAGGAAATACAAGAAGGGAATATGTCCTTCTACGGTATAGTATAGCTCTAGATATAGTAGCTCAAGAGAAAACCCATAAGCTTACAAACTTTATCTCCTTGTCCAAAATATTCAGGAAGGGAAGGTCAATAAGAAAAAGAAGGGCAAAGCCAAAAAACTTGTGAAGCAAGAGAAGGCCAGTAAGATGCAACAGATGGAAAATGATGGAGAAAGTAAAGACAAGAAAGAGGAAAAGAAGAGTCTGAGGAAGAGGTGAGGAAATAGAGGGAGAATTGGAACATAACCAGGGAATACTAAACTGGAGAATTAGAGAAATTGAATGAGGTAGCAGAGAAAGAGCAGCTATCTGATGTGTACATGGATATATTGTACTTTTCATAATAAAATGTATGTTAATTGTCAAAACAATTTCGTTATCGGTTTTACATTCCCTCTCCCAGTCGCAGCTTGAAGTTTGTCATGAATATTGCCCTGCAGGCAGAACTGCGCAATTTCCTCAAGATATGGCATTTTTTTTCTTTTTTTTCTCCATTTTTTTTCATAAAATTATAATATATTATTAATTTTTTCATAAAATTATATCGTTTTCTTAGCTAGCTAAGTTGTTTACCTGTTGCTAGGCAGTTGCTAGGGACATTCCTGGAAGAAGCTAGCTAGCTAACAAGGAGTGTCTAGTTGGCAGAAGAGAAGAAGGGACAAAGGGACAAAGTGGGACAAAATAAGGACAGAAGAAAAGGGAAAGGGGGGAAAAGGGACATTAAGGTGAAGCAGTCCTCTAAAGACACAAAAGACAATAATACAAGAAACAACACTTCTATTGCCTCTCCCTCTACGATACGCACTTCCGGGTTGGAGCGAGTAGTTGCATTCCGCTTTGCTCCACAGGTAGTATAACATTTCATTTCATTACAGTACAACAGTTTGATTTGTTTGATCTTAGCTGGCTACATAGCCGTCTTTGTATCCAAGATAATTGTGTAGTCTAGAGTAATTGTCGAGGTTACCTAGCCAGTTAGAGGTTACCTAGCCAGCTACACTTTCAAACAAAGTCAACAACGCAGCCACTGCTAGCTAGCCTATTTCACCAGCCAGCAGTACTATATCATTTTAGTCAATAAGATTTTTTGCAACGTAAGCTTAACTTTCTGAACATTCGAGACGTGTAGTCCACTTGTCATTCCAATCTCCTTTGCATTAGCGTAGCCTCTTCTGTAGCCTGTCAACTATGTGTCTGTCTATCCCTGTTCTCTCCTCTCTGCACAGACCATACAAACGCTTCACACCGCGTGGCCGCTGCTACTCTAACCTGGTGGTCCCAGCGCGCACGACCCACGTGGAGTTCCAGGTCTCAGGCAGCCTCTGGAACTGCCGATCTGCGGCCAACAAGGCAGAGTTCATCTCAGCCTATGCTTCCCTCCAGTCCCTCGACTTCTTGGCACTGACGGAAACATGGATTACCACTGATAACACTGCTACTCTTACTGCTCTCTCCTCGTCTGCCCACGTGTTCTCGCACACCCCGAGAGCTTCTGGTCAGCGGGGTGGTGGCACTGGGATCCTCATCTCTCCCAAGTGGACATTCTCTCTTTCTCCCCTGACCCATCTGTCTATCGCCTCCTTTGAATTCCATGCTGTCACAGTTACCAGCCCTTTCAAGCTTAACATCCTTATCATTTATCGCCCTCCAGGTTCCCTTGGAGAGTTCATCAATGAGCTTGACGCCCTGATAAGTTCCTTTCCTGAGGATGGCTCACCTCTCACAGTTCTGGGTGACTTTAACCTCCCCATGTCTACCTTTGACTCATTCCTCTCTGCCTCCTTCTTTCCACTCCTCTCCTCTTTTGACCTCACCCTCTCACCTTCCCCCCCTACTCACAAGGCAGGCAATACGCTTGACCTCATCTTTACTAGATGCTGTTCTTCCACTAATCTCATTGCAACTCCCCTCCAAGTCTCCGACCACTACCTTTTATCCTTTTCCCTCTCGCTCTCATCCAACACTTCCCACACTGCCCCTACTCGGATGGTATCGCGCCGTCCCAACCTTCGCTCTCTCTCCCCCGCTACTCTCTCCTCTTCCATCCTATCATCTCTTCCCTCTGCTCAAACCTTCTCCAACCTATCTCCTGATTCTGCCTCCTCAACCCTCCTCTCCTCCCTTTCTGCATCCTTTGACTCTCTATGTCCCCTATCCTCCAGGCCGGCTCGGTCCTCCCCTCCTGCTCCGTGGCTCGACGACTCATTGCGAGCTCACAGAACAGGGCTCCGGGCAGCCGAGCGGAAATGGAGGAAAACTCGCCTCCCTGCGGACCTGGCATCCTTTCACTCCCTCCTCTCTACATTCTCCTCTTCTGTCTCTGCTGCTAAAGCCAATTTCTACCACTCTAAATTCCAAGCATCTGCCTCTAACCCTAGGAAGCTCTTTGCCACCTTTTCCTCCCTCCTGAATCCTCCTCCCCCTCCTCCCTCTCTGCTGATGACTTCGTCAACCATTTTGAAAAGAAGGTCGACGACATCCGATCCTCGTTTGCTAAGTCAAACGACACCGCTGGTTCTGCTCACACTGCCCTACCCTGTGCTTTGACCTCTTTCTCCCCTCTCTCTCCAGATGAAATCTCGCGTCTTGTGACGGCCGGCCGCCCAACAACCTGCCCGCTTGACCCTATCCCCTCCTCTCTTCTCCAGACCATTTCCAGAGACCTTCTCCCTTACCTCATCTCGCTCATCAACTCATCCTTGACCGCTGGCTACGTCCCTTCCGTCTTCAAGAGAGCGAGAGTTGCACCCCTTCTGAAAAAACCTACACTCGATCCCTCCGATGTCAACAACTACAGACCAGTATCCCTTCTTTCTTTTCTCTCCAAAACTCTTGAACGTGCCGTCCTTGGCCAGCTCTCCTGCTATCTCTCTCAGAATGACCTTCTTGATCCAAATCAGTCAGGTTTTAAGACTAGTCATTCAACTGAGACTGCTCTTCTCTGTGTCACGGAGGCGCTCCGCACTGCTAAAGCTAACTCTCTCTCCTCTGCTCTCATCCTTCTAGACCTATCGGCTGCCTTTGATACTGTGAACCATCAGATCCTCCTCTCCACCCTCTCCGAGCTGGGCATCTCCGGCGCGACCCACGCTTGGATTGCGTCCTACCTGACAGGTCACTCCTACCAGGTGGCGTGGCGAGAATCTGTCTCCGCACCACGTGCTCTCACCACTGGTGTCCCCCAGGGCTCTGTTCTAGGCCCTCTCCTATTCTCGCTATACACCAAGTCACTTGGCTCTGTCATATCCTCACATGGTCTCTCCTATCATTGCTATGCAGACGACACACAATTAATCTTCTCCTTTCCCCCCTCTGATAACCAGGTGGTGAATCGCATCTCTGCATGTCTGGCAGACATATCAGTGTGGATGACGGATCACCACCTCAAGCTGAACCTCGGCAAGACGGAGCTGCTCTTCCTCCCGGGGAAGGACTGCCCGTTCCATGATCTCGCCATCACGGTTGACAACTCCATTGTGTCCTCCTCCCAGAGTGCTAAGAACCTTGGCGTGATCCTGGACAACACCCTGTCGTTCTCAACTAACATCAAGGCGGTGACCCGTTCCTGTAGGTTCATGCTCTACAACATTCGCAGAGTACGACCCTGCCTCACGCAGGAAGCGGCGCAGGTCCTAATCCAGGCACTTGTCATCTCCCGTCTGGATTACTGCAACTCGCTGTTGGCTGGGCTCCCTGCCTGTGCCATTAAACCCCTACAACTCATCCAGAACGCCGCAGCCCGTCTGGTGTTCAACTTTCCCAAGTTCTCTCACGTCACCCCGCTCCTCCGCTCTCTCCACTGGCTTCCAGTTGAAGCTCGCATCCGCTACAAGACCATGGTGCTTGCCTACGGAGCTGTGAGGGGAACGGCACCTCCGTACCTTCAGGCTCTGATCAGGCCCTACACCCAAACAAGGGCACTGCGTTCATCCACCTCTGGCCTGCTCGCCTCCCTACCTCTGAGGAAGTACAGTTCCCGCTCAGCCCAGTCAAAACTGTTCGCTGCTCTGGCACCCCAATGGTGGAACAAACTCCCTCACGACGCCAGGTCAGCGGAGTCAATCACCACCTTCCGGAGACACCTGAAACCCCACCTCTTTAAGGAATACCTAGGATAGGATAAAGTAATCCTTCTAACCCCCCCCCCCCCCCTTAAAAGAGTTAGATGCACTATTGTAAAGTGGTTGTTCCACTGGATATCATAAGGTGAATGCACCAATTTGTAAGTCGCTCTGGATAAGAGCGTCTGCTAAATGACTTAAATGTAATGTAAATGTAATGGCAGCTGCTAAGTCAAAACTGGCTATATTGTAAATATTTGTGGAAAATAATTGTGTTTTATGGTCTTAATTTAAGGTAAGGATTAGCAGTGTGGTTAAGGTTAGGTTTCAAATCAGATATTATTACTTTATGCCTGTGCCAGCTTGTGACCACTTTGCAGAACTGCCGCCAGGGCAAGATTCATGACAATAAATGCCAAACTGCATCCCAGTCATCCTCTCCCTATCTTTACAAGGCTGCAGAACATGCAAGGATTGTCTCATAACCCGCAGTCCCCAGGCGGGTGGGTTGCAGACAGGTTCAATAAAGTGACAACAATAGGCTACATAACAAAATCCATAAATGTATAATTATTGTGAAATTTACACTAAGTGTACAAAACATTAAAGGACACCTGCTATTTCCATGACAGACTGACCAGGTGAATCCAAGTGAAAGCTATGATCCCTTATTGATGTCACTTGTAGATGAAGGGGACAGGGCAGGTTAAAGAATGATTTTTAAGCCTGGAGACATGGATAGTGTGTGTGCCATTCAGAGGGTGAACGGGCAAGACAAAAGATTTAAGTGCCTTTGAACGGAGTATGGTAGTAGGTGCCAGACACATCGGTTTGTGTCAAGAACTGCAACACTGATGGGTTTTTCACGCTCATGTTCCACCAACCAAAGGACATCCAGCCAACTTGACAACTGTGGGAAGCATTGGCATCAACATGGGCCTGCATCCCTGTGGAACACTTTCAACACCTTGTAGAATCCATACCCTGATAAATTGAGGCTGTTCTGAGGACAAAAGGGGGTGGATGGGCTAACTAAATATTAGGAAGGTGTCCTTATTATTTTGTACACTCAGTGTATAACCTATAGGCTACACTGCGCAGCTAGGTAAAGGTACTATCTTTACCAGCATCATAAAAGCTGATATTATTTCATGGGCCTATTGCAACGAAGAATGGCCACTAGAATATTGCCAGTTCATATTCATAACTAAAAGTTCACCTAATTTTACCTTCTGTTATAAAGACCATATTCAAATAAATAAAAACAAAAATAAAAAACGAAAATAAATAAAAACCCTCCCCTAACCAGGATGACGCTGGGACAATTGTGCACCAATCCATGGGTCTCCAGGTCGCAGCAGGCTGCGACAGAGCCTGGACTTGAACCAGGATCCATCCCACAGCTAGCATTGAATTGGAAGTTTCAGACAAAAATAAAATTGCTAAGAATTGTGTAGTCTTTTTATCTATTGGTAACAGGGTTGACGTGTTATTTTTTTTTTTATTTCACCTTTATTTAACCAGGTAGGCTAGTTGAGAACAAGTTCTCATTTTCTCATTTGCTCGACACACTAAGTTTTCCACCACAAAACAAAAAAACACAAAAAAGAACAGAACTAGCTCACAAGCTCAACTAGGACCTGCATTTTAGAGCTATGTCTAAAAAGCTTTTTGTCTTTTACAACACTCCCATTCACCTGTGTGAACTTCAGCTTCGTGGCATGCTAGCCTTTTACTGGCTGCGGAGAGCCTTGTATGTTTGCATTTTGCTGAGCACCAGGTTTTTATGTCTTTACAAGTTCTTTTTTTGAGAGCTGGCTCTGACCCATAACAGGCAACCCTCTTTGCCGGGAACCTTCTTTAGCACTACATTTTCCCAAATGCTTCCAAACTGATGCTCTCTCACAGCTGCTCTTAGGCCTCTTGGGTTGAGAAGTCATTCTCCAAACCTAATCGCAAACAAAGGAAAGATTAAAACACATGATGGTCCAACACAATAGGGGAGGGGGGCATAGGGAAGGTAAGGGAGAGGAGATAAAAAGAAAAGACTTCCTCCGTGTCAGGTAAGCAGTCTCAAAGTGTACCCTCACCAAACTTACCGGACTGAGTGAGTTCTGAACATCTCTCGCTGTCCTCTGATCCTGCGTCCAAGTCTTCTTGGGTCTCTTTCTGGTGTCTGTCTTGACTCTTTAGTGCGTTTTTTCAGTTCTTTCCCAGGCTTGAATGAAAAACACAAAAAGATGGAACATACATAAGAGTAACAACAAATCCACATATTAGCAAGCAACGACATTACATTTTTGTTCAGATATCACTCAGCCTGGTAAGTTTGACGGTAGACTGCGGCTGATCCCTTGCTTTACGAAAGCAGCCGGTGTCTACCGTCACAAATTTACCAGGCCGAGTGAGTTCTGAACACCTGTCACTCGAGCTTTCGCTGTCAGGTTCATATTCACTGATGCAGCCGGTGCCACTCAGCTGGTGTTTTGTATCATATTTGTATAACGGCTGATGAATCTATGATTTTTTTTTATCAGTGTAACTTCCGGATAGTTGCTGATTGAAAATACAATCTACATAAGACATTCTAAATCAGCAGGTTTTGCATTGGTGGAGTTGTGGCTTGCTTGGTGACATCCCCAGGTGGTCTAAGATAATAGACCAATAACAAAGAGTTTGAGATCTCTCTGCCAATAACAGCTAATTGAGGCTACATTTCCCTCCCATTAGTGGATTGATTCATGTTTAACCATGTTTTGAGGCTATATAGTGTTTGTTTACATTTTGTTTACCCACATTGAAGTAAAACATGCTTATATGTTGAGTTCTGATGGGGTACAACAGTTGAACTAAGCTCATGAGGCATTATAAGTTATATTCTTGAAGAATCAATGGTTATATATCATTAAATTGCATGTCCAAAAATTTATTTTGCAACTGCCGATTGCCAATTTAAAATGCAGGAAATGGGGGGGTGGTTGACGGTTGGCTACATACCTTGGCACGAGAGATTCCTGCTTTTATCCATGTTCTTGTAGCGGGTTTCTTATGTACCACAGGAGAAATGAAGAGCGACACCACGGCTGTCTTTTAGGCTTTTATGTTGATCTGCAATAGTATTGTGAAAAGACAGGAACACATCAGTCTCCAATGCACCATCTGACAAGATGTTCTATACAGGAGCATGAAGAAAGGCAAAACACATATCCTGTCTCACATCCCCAATACATTGCTAGGTGCTTTCAGTGTTGACAGTACCAAAATACAACAACTCATGTACAAAAAACACTGCAACATAAACAAGTTACAACGTGAAATCGCCTATATTCCATTCAGACATTAGAGGACCAAACTACATCTCCCATAATGCAACGCCAACACCAGTCGGCAGCTTAGCTAACCGTCTGCATCACAGAAAGGCATGCTAGCTAGCAACAGCAGCACTTTTAGCACTCTGTAAACTACATTAATAACAACAATAAAACTCTGAGTGACATGTTTCAATAGCCTCACACCCCCTTATAACAATATCTACAGCATTAACCTTGGGGTGTTTTATTTATTTCACGTTATGGAGTTCTACAAAGGAGTAATCTACAACACATACTTTTCTCTCTCCGTGTTTTCTCGGACCGAGGAGAGCGGGAGCTACGGGTAGTACCAGGGTGTTAGTAGGTGACAAGCACACGGATGAAATAAAATACATTTAATGAAATAAAACCCGAAGATGTTGACATCATTCAGCTCCTGTAGCTGCCTACCTAACATCAACAGGCAGCACCAGTAGCGTAACAATTAAAAATCGACACCAAAAGTAAAGTTCCTTGCGATCATAGCGATCTGACTCCCCCCCTCTGTCTGAACTTGGAATATTCCTGTTCGCGGGCTTTGGCCACTGACCCTCAACCTGGTTGTTCTGTTCTGCGTTGTGTACTATTCTAATAATTGGAAGTTTGATGGAATAACCATTTTAACTCTACTACATTCTGACGAGAACAATTTTAAAATAGACATGTCTTTAATAAATGTATAGTATGACAGATTACCTATGGCAGCAACAACTGTCTCTGCCAATCAAACCTTCCCTTCTAGCACCGCACTGTCTCTGCCAGTCCTGCGGCAAACAAAACATATTTTCACAAAATAAAGAAATGTATTTGGACCATCCGGATATCCATATTTGAATAGTGAAATATTCCAAATGCCTATCCCTAGCTGCCATTTCAAAATACAATCACCTCTAAACAAAATGTCTCACATTGTGACTTGCGCAAATAACTCGTCCTGCCACAGGAAAGCTAACGTTGCCGAGCTAGGACCACATTTGCAATACAATTCAGCTAGCTACCAGTAGCTAGTTTAACATTACTCGTATGGAATTTAACATTATGCACAACACAAAATTCTTTCATATGAGAACATCTAAAACATCATAGCAAATATAAGCAATGCAATAATAATCAATTCCGGGATGTATAAATGTCTACTCCAGCAACCTTTAGCAGCTAGCCGGCTAATTAACCTATCAGTATAGCCAGGAAAAATGCTGCTAGCTAGCTAACATAATGCTTCACCATAGCTAATACTTTTCCATGCATCGACGAAATGTAGCCCGCTACAACTACATTGGCCGAGTTATTGTTGAATAATAACGAAGCTTGGTAAATTAATTTAAAATAATATACTAGTAACTTCAAAATACTTACAGCTGAAATGCACTGCTGTTTTCTTTGTGAGCATGGTGAGCTGGAGAAAGCCGCATCCACATGTAGAGTTGTGGGGGATGGGACAAGTTCCCCAAATAGACCCTGCCTTTGGATCAGGTTTGAATTCCCCCCGCTAGTGGTCCTTGTTGGGTTTGGGGAGGGGAAGCTGATCCTAGATCTGTATCTAGGGGAAACTTCGCCCCAGCACATGCAAAGAGAGATGGGGGGAAGGGGAGGAGAGAGAGCGTCCCTCTCAGGATTGACAGATCATATACAAGCTCTACCAGTAAGAAATGAGTTTCAGAATATATTACCTTTAGCAGATCTAATGTCTTCATTTGCTCCATTTCATTAGTCTTGTTGATTGATTGCTGATATATAGTTTCACAGAAAAGATGGTGTTGATGAAGAGCATCCATCCCGTTTGTAATACACCCTGCATACCACTGCTGGCTTGCTTCTGAAGCTAAGCAGGGTTGGTCCTGGTCAGTCCCTGGATGGGAGACCAGATGCTGCTGGAAGTGGTGTTGGAGGGCCAGTAGGAGGCACTCTTCCTCTGGTCTAAAAAAAAAAATATCCAATAGGGGAGGGGGGCATAGGGAAGGTAAGGGAGAGGAGATAAAAAGAAAAGACTTCCTCCGTGTCAGGTAAGCAGTCTCAAAGTGTACACTTACCGGACTGAGTGAGTTCTGAACATCTCTCGCTGTCCTCTGATCCTGCGTCCAAGTCTTCTTGGGTCTCTTTCTGGTGTCTGTCTTGACTCTTTAGTGCGTTTTTTCAGTTCTTTCCCAGGCTTGAATGAAAAACACAAAAAGATGGAACATACATAAGAGTAACAACAAATCCACATATTAGCAAGCAACGACATTACATTTTTGTTCAGATATCACTCAGCCTGGTAAGTTTGACGGTAGACTGCGGCTGATCCCTTGCTTTACGAAAGCAGCCGGTGTCTACCGTCACAAATTTACCAGGCCGAGTGAGTTCTGAACACCTGTCACTCGAGCTTTCGCTGTCAGGTTCATATTCACTGATGCAGCCGGTGCCACTCAGCTGGTGTTTTGTATCATATTTGTATAACGGCTGATGAATCTATGATTTTTTTTTATCAGTGTAACTTCCGGATAGTTGCTGATTGAAAATACAATCTACATAAGACATTCTAAATCAGCAGGTTTTGCATTGGTGGAGTTGTGGCTTGCTTGGTGACATCCCCAGGTGGTCTAAGATAATAAACCAATAACAAAGAGTTTGAGATCTCTCTGCCAATAACAGCTAATTGAGGCTACATTTCCCTCCCATTAGTGGATTGATTCATGTTTAACCATGTTTTGAGGCTGTAAACAAACATATAGTGTTTGTTTACATTTTGTTTACCCACATTGAAGTAAAACATGCTTATATGTTGAGTTCTGATGGGGTACAACAGTTGAACTAAGCTCATGAGGCATTATAAGTTATATTCTTGAAGAATCAATGGTTATATATCATTAAATTGCATGTCCAAAAATTTATTTTGCAACTGCCGATTGCCAATTTAAAATGCAGGAAATGGGGGGGTGGTTGACGGTTGGCTACATACCTTGGCACGAGAGATTCCTGCTTTTATCCATGTTCTTGTAGCGGGTTTCTTATGTACCACAGGAGAAATGAAGAGCGACACCACGGCTGTCTTTTAGGCTTTTATGTTGATCTGCAATAGTATTGTGAAAAGACAGGAACACATCAGTCTCCAATGCACCATCTGACAAGATGTTCTACACAGGAGCATGAAGAAAGGCAAAACACATATCCTGTCTCACATCCCCAATACATTGCTAGGTGCTTTCAGTGTTGACAGTACCAAAATACAACAACTCATGTACAAAAAACACTGCAACATAAACAAGTTACAACGTGAAATCGCCTATATTCCATTCAGACATTAGAGGACCAAACTACATCTCCCATAATGCAACGCCAACACCAGTCGGCAGCTTAGCTAACCGTCTGCATCACAGAAAGGCATGCTAGCTAGCAACAGCAGCACTTTTAGCACTCTGTAAACTACATTAATAACAACAATAAAACTCTGAGTGACATGTTTCAATAGCCTCACACCCCCTTATAACAATATCTACAGCATTAACCTTGGGGTGTTTTATTTATTTCACGTTATGGAGTTCTACAAAGGAGTAATCTACAACACATACTTTTCTCTCTCCGTGTTTTCTCGGACCGAGGAGAGCGGGAGCTACGGGTAGTACCAGGGTGTTAGTAGGTGACAAGCACACGGATGAAATAAAATACATTTAATGAAATAAAACCCGAAGATGTTGACATCATTCAGCTCCTGTAGCTGCCTACCTAACATCAACAGGCAGCACCAGTAGCGTAACAATTAAAAATCGACACCAAAAGTAAAGTTCCTTGCGATCATAGCGATCTGACTCCCCCCCTCTGTCTGAACTTGGAATATTCCTGTTCGCGGGCTTTGGCCACTGACCCTCAACCTGGTTGTTCTGTTCTGCGTTGTGTACTATTCTAATAATTGGAAGTTTGATGGAATAACCATTTTAACTCTACTACATTCTGACGAGAACAATTTTAAAATAGACATGTCTTTAATAAATGTATAGTATGACAGATTACCTATGGCAGCAACAACTGTCTCTCCCAATCAAACCTTCCCTTCTAGCACCGCACTGTCTCTGCCAGTCCTGCGGCAAACAAAACATATTTTCACAAAATAAAGAAATGTATTTGGACCATCCGGATATCCATATTTGAATAGTGAAATATTCCAAATGCCTATCCCTAGCTGCCATTTCAAAATACAATCACCTCTAAACAAAATGTCTCACATTGTGACTTGCGCAAATAACTCGTCCTGCCACAGGAAAGCTAACGTTGCCGAGCTGGGACCACATTTG
Source organism: Salvelinus fontinalis (assembly GCF_029448725.1). Taxonomy (NCBI): domain Eukaryota; kingdom Metazoa; phylum Chordata; class Actinopteri; order Salmoniformes; family Salmonidae; genus Salvelinus; species Salvelinus fontinalis. Next base: position 49,291,855 of record NC_074685.1, on the reverse strand, counting down.
CAATACAATTCAGCTAGCTACCAGTAGCTAGTTTAACATTACTCGTATGGAATTTAACATTATGCACAACACAAAATTCTTTCATATGAGAACATCTAAAACATCATAGCAAATATAAGCAATGCAATAATAATCAATTCCGGGATGTATAAATGTCTACTCCAGCAACCTTTAGCAGCTAGCCGGCTAATTAACCTATCAGTATAGCCAGGAAAAATGCTGCTAGCTAGCTAACATAATGCTTCACCATAGCTAATACTTTTCCATGCATCGACGAAATGTAGCCCGCTACAACTACATTGGCCGAGTTATTGTTGAATAATAACGAAGCTTGGTAAATTAATTTAAAATAATATACTAGTAACTTCAAAATACTTACAGCTGAAATGCACTGCTGTTTTCTTTGTGAGCATGGTGAGCTGGAGAAAGCCGCATCCACATGTAGAGTTGTGGGGGATGGGACAAGTTCCCCAAATAGACCCTGCCTTTGGATCAGGTTTGAATTCCCCCCGCTAGTGGTCCTTGTTGGGTTTGGGGAGGGGAAGCTGATCCTAGATCTGTATCTAGGGGAAACTTCGCCCCAGCACATGCAAAGAGAGATGGGGGGAAGGGGAGGAGAGAGAGCGTCCCTCTCAGGATTGACAGATCATATACAAGCTCTACCAGTAAGAAATGAGTTTCAGAATATATTACCTTTAGCAGATCTAATGTCTTCATTTGCTCCATTTCATTAGTCTTGTTGATTGATTGCTGATATATAGTTTCACAGAAAAGATGGTGTTGATGAAGAGCATCCATCCCGTTTGTAATACACCCTGCATACCACTGCTGGCTTGCTTCTGAAGCTAAGCAGGGTTGGTCCTGGTCAGTCCCTGGATGGGAGACCAGATGCTGCTGGAAGTGGTGTTGGAGGGCCAGTAGGAGGCACTCTTCCTCTGGTCTAAAAAAAAAAATATCCCAATGCCCCAGGGCAGTGATTGGGGACACTGACCTGTGTAGGGTGCCGTCTTTCGGATGGGACGTTAAACGGGTGTCCTGACTCTCTGAGGTCGTTAAAGATCCCATGGCACTTATCGTAAGAGTAGGGGTGTTAACCCCGGTGTCCTGGCTAAATTCCCAATCTGGCCCTCAAACCATCATGGTCACCTAATAATCCCCAGTTTACAATTGGCTCATTCATCCCCCTCCTCTCCCCTGTAACTATTCCCCAGGTCGTTGCTGCAAATGAGAACGTGTTCTCAGTCAACTTACCTGGTAAAATAACGGTAAAATAAAATAAATAAATTAAAATAGACATATAGTTCATACTGATGGTCCTACCCATCACCCACTTCACTCCATTAACCCTAAACTTGCTGCTCACATGGTGGTTTGTCTAAATGTATTTGACTTTAGTTTAGGTAAGGTTAAGAAGGTAAAGATTGTGTTTGGCTGTGTCGGGAGCACTAGTGGCAATGCTGCCTCACACAGATCACACATTGCCCTATATAAGTATATATTGTAGCAAGCTTAACCCAACACTTAACACCTTCTGATCTCTTGGGGTAATGGATAAAGTGTTGGCTTGCTAGTGTAACGGATGTGAAATGGCTAGCTAGTTAGCGGGTACGCGCTAGTAGCATTTCAATCAGTTACGTCACTTGCTCTGAGACTTTAAGTAGGGTTGCCCCTTGCTCTGCAAGAGCCGCGGCTTTTGTGGAGCGATGGGTAACGACGCTTCGTGGTTGACTGTTGTTGATGTGTGCAGAGGGTCCCTGGTTCGCGCCCGTGTCGGGGCGAGGGGACGAAGTAAAGTTACAACTGTTACACTAGTCACTGGACCGGGGTTCCAGTCCCAGTTGGAGCTACCCCCAAATTTGTTACATTGGTATCAGAAGTAGGATAGTGCCTGTGAAGCCATCAAAGATGTGTACACATGAGAGACTTGCTATAAAGAAGTGTGGGGGCATGCTCTCCCCAATGAAGCAGGTAATGTAGCAACCTTAATCCAACACCGAGCGACCTCAACGAAAGGTTTGGACATCTTGGCGTAGCACTTAAGGTGTTGGCTTGACAGTTGATGGACCCAGGTTCAAAACCTGTTTGGGGCGAACGCCTGAATTCACTAAAATATATTTGTTTGCCTACGGGCAGGGAGACCTGGGTTTGAGACAAAAGGGGCATTACACCATTGCTGTTTGCAAAAAAAACACTACATTGGTGGTAGTGGAATTGTGCTTTGGGAGAGGTGTGCATATTTCATGGGCAGGATCTGTACCCGGGCCTCCCATGGGAAAAACCAGTGGCTTGACCATTAGACCAAGATGTAATGCCCTCTTGAGCTGAGGGTGACACTGATATTAAACTTACAGGCAGGACTACCTCATTACCAGATCATGACACACGCACATGGGATAGTGCAAAGGGAACTTTGCCTAGGACGCCCATGCCAGGTCGCAGTTGTAAATGAGAACTTGTTGTCAACCAGCCTACCTGGTTAAAAAAATTACAAAGTTAGGTGGAAGATAGAGAATTAGTCCAGTAACTGAAAGGTCACTGGTTTGAGTCCTGAGGCAGGCAACAAAATGTGGAATTTGATCTGAACTGGCAGATCTGTGACCAAACCCTTAAGAAAAACAATTTCCTTTTGTTCCCCGTAACATGGACTTAAAGTTGTACTGGCGCCAGAGAGGATGGCTGACGTTTTATTGGCTCTTAACCAACCATGCTATTTTGTTAGTTTTTTCGCATTGTTTGAAATTTATTCTGTACATAATGTTGCTGCTACCGTCTCTTATGACCGAAAAGAGCTTCTGGACATCAGAACAGCTGTAACGATTGTCTAGCTCGGACGAGGAGAGGAGAGAGGGATCGGAAGACCAATGTGCAGCGAGGTATGATGACATAATGATTTATTAGACAAGACGAACACTGACACGAAATACACTTGATAATTCTACAAAACAACAAACGACGTAGACGCACCTGAACATATGAACTTACATGACACGAAGAACAGACTACATACACCGAACAAACGAACAAACAAACCGAAAACAGTCCCGTGTGGCGCAACGTACATAGACACAGACACAGGAGACAACCACCCACAACAAACAATGTGAAACAACCTACCTTAATATGGCTCTCAATCAGAGGAAACGCCAAACACCTGCCTCTAATTGAGAGCCATACCAGGCAACCCATTAACCCAACATAGAAAACACATAACATAAACTACCCACCCAAACTCACGCCCTGACCAATTAAACACATACCAAACAACAGAAAACAGGTCAGGAACGTGACAGAACCCCCCCCCCCCCCCCCTCAAGGTGCGAACTCCGGGCGCACCCCTAAAACTCAAGGGGAGGGTCTGGGTGGGCATCTGTCCGCGGTGGCGGCTCCGGCGGTGGACGAGGACACCACTCCACCACTGTCTTTGTCCCCCTCCTTAGCGTCCTTTGAGTGGCGACCCTCGCCCCCGACCATGGTCCAGGAACCTTCACTAAGGCCCCTCCTACATAGAGGAGACAACTCAGGAACGAGAGGTAGCTCAGGACAGAGAGGTAGCTCAGGACAGAGAGGTAGCTCAGGACAGAGAGGTAGCTCCGGACAGAGAGGTAGCTTAGGACAGAGGGACAACTCTGTACTAATGGCAGCTCCGGACTGAGTGGCAGCTCCGGACTGGGTGGCAGCTCCGGACTGGGTGGCAGCTCATGACTGGGTGGCAGCTCATGACTGGGTGGCAGCTCATGACTGGGTGGCAGCTCATGACTGGGTGGCAGCTCCGGACTGGGTGGCAGCTCCGGACTGGGTGGCAGCTCATGACTGGAGGGCAGCTCATGACTGGAGGGCAGCTCATGACTGGAGGGCAGCTCATGACTGGAGGGCAGCTCATGACTGGCTGGCGGCTCCTGACTGGCTGGCGGCTCATGACTGGCTGGCGGCTCCTGACTGGCTGGCGGCTCTGGCGGCTCCTGACTGACGGACGGCTCTGGCGGCTTCTGACTGACGGACGGCTCTGGCGGCTCCTGACTGACGGACGGCTCTGGCGGCTCCTGACTGACGGACGGCTCTGGCGGCTCCTGACTGACGGACGGCTCTAGCGGCTCCTGACTGACGGACGGCTCCTGACTGACGGACGGCTCTAATGGCTCGGGACAGACGGATGGCTCAGAAGGCGCTGGGCAGACGGATGGCTCAGAAGGAGCTGGGCAGACGGATGGCTCAGAAGGCGCTGGGCAGACGGATGGCTCAGAAGGCGCTGGGCAGACGGATGGCTCAGACATCGCTGGACAGACGGATGGCTCAGACGGCGCTGGACAGACGGATGGCTCAGACGGCGCTGGGCAGACAGATGGCTCAGACGCGCACAGTAGGCCTGGTGCGTGGTGCCGGGACTGGTGGTACCGGACTGGAGACACGCACCTCAAGGCTATTGCGGGGAGCAGGAACAGGGCACACTGGACTCTCGATGCGCACTATAGGCCTGGTGCGTGGTACCGGCACTGGTGGTACCGGGCTGAGGTCACGCACCTCAGGGCGAGTGCGGGGAGAAGGAACAGTGCGTACAGGGCTCTGAGAACACACATGAGGCTTGGTGCGTGGTGCCGGAACTGGAGGCACTGGGCTGGATACACACACCACAGGGAGAGTGCGTGGAGGAGGAACAGGGCTCTGGAGACGCACTGGAAACCTGGTGCGTGGTGTAGGCACTGGTGGTACTGGTCTGGAGCGGGGAGGTGGCGCCGGAAATACCGGACCGTGCAGGCGTACTGGCTCCCTTGAGCACTGAGCCTCCCCAACCTTACCTGGTTGTATGCTCCCCGTCGCCCGACCAGTGCGGGGAGGTGGAATAACCGGGCTATGTAGGCGAACCGGGGACACCATGCGTAAGGCTGGTGCCATGTAAGCCGGCCCGAGGAGACGTACTGGTGGACAGATATGTAGGGCCGGCTTCATGACATCCGGCTCAATACTCAATCTAGCCCTGCCAGTGCGGGGAGGTGGAATAACCCGCACCGGGCTATGCACACCTACAGGAGACACCGTGCGCTCTACTGCGCAACACGGTGTCTGCCCGTACTCTCGCTCTCCACGGTAAGTACAGGGAGTGGGCGCAGGTCTCCTACCTGACTTCGCCACTCTCCCTTCTAGCCCCCCCCCCCCCCCCCCCCCCCAATACATTTTTGGGGTTTACTCACAGGCTTCCGTGCTAGACGTGTCCCCTCATAACGCCGGTTCCTCTCTCCGGTTTCCTCCGCTCTCCGAGCTGCCTCCAGCTGTTCCCATGGGAGGCGATCCTTTCCAGCCAGGATCTCCTCCCATGTGTAGCAACCCTTGCCGTTCAAAACATCCGCCCATGTCCATTCCTCCTTCGTGCGCTATCTCTCTCTCCCGTTACACCACCGCTTGATCCTTTGGTGGTGGGTGGTTCTGTAACGGTCGTCTTTCGGTGAGAGAGTGGAGCAAGGCGCAGCGGGTGATGAATACCTAATGATTTATTAGACAAGACGAACACTGACACGAAATACACTTGATAATTCTACAAAACAACAAACAACGTAGACGCACCTGAACATATGAACTTACATGACACGAAGAACGCATGAAACAGGAACAGACTACATAAACCAAACAAACAAACAAACAAACCGAAAACAGTCCCGTGTGGCGCAACGTACATAGACACAGACACAGGAGACAACCACCCACAACAAACAATGTGAAACAACCTACCTTAATATGGCTCTCAATCAGAGGAAACGCCAAACACCTGCCTCTAATTGAGAGCCATACCAGGCAACCCATTAACCCAACATAGAAAACACATAACATAGACTACCCACCCAAACTCACGCCCTGACCAATTAAACACATACCAAACAACAGAAAACAGGTCAGGAACGTAACAACAGCGATTACCCACCTTGAATTGGACAAAGAATTTTTCTGTAATGAGTCAGACGAGAGGGATTTACTCCAGACACCTGAACAGGCCTTCATCCTTGTCATTCATAGGAAACAAATATGTAGATTTCGCAGAAGGAGATCGGGGTGCCTTGTGAGGATCAGGCGACGAATGGCTAATCTGCCTTTTCCATCCGTACTGTTAGCCAACGTACAATAGCTGGAAAATAAATGGGACGAACTAAAAGCACATATATCCTACCAACGGGACCTTAAAAACTGTAATATCTTATGCTTCACAGAGTCGTGGCTGAACGACGTCATTAATAACATACAGCTGGCGGGTTATACACTATCGGCAGGATAGAACAGCATCTGGTGCACGATATCCAAGGAAGTCTCAAGGTTTTGCTCGCCTGAGCATCTCATGATAAGCTGCAGACCACACTATCTACCTAGAAAGTTTTCATCTATATTTTTCATAGCTGTCTACACACCACCACAGACCGATGCTGGCACTAAGACCGCACTCAATGAGCTGAATACCGCCATAAGCAAACAGGAAAACGCTCATCCAGAGGCAGCGCTCCTAGTGGCCGGGGACATTAATGGAGGGAAACTTAAATCAGTTTGACCTAATTTCAACCAGCATGTTAAATGTGCAACCAGAGGGGGGAAAAAACGAACTCTAGACCACCTTTACTCCCCACACAGAGATGCGTACAAAGCTCTCCCTCGCCCTCCATTTGTCAAATCTGACCATAATTCTATCCTCCTGATTCCTGCTTACAAGACAAAATGAAAGCAGGAAGCATCAGTGACTCAGTCTATAAAAAAGTGGTCAGATGAAGCAGATGCTAAACTACAGAACTGTTTTGCTTGCACAGACTGGAATATGTTCCTGGGATTCTTCCGATGGCATTGAGGAGTACACCACATCAATCACTGGCTTCATCAATACGTGGATCAATGATGTCGTCCCCACAGTGACTATACGTATATACCCCAACCAGAAGCCATGGATTACAAGCAAAATCCGCACAGAGCTAAAGGGTAGAGCTTCCGCTTTCAAGGAGCGGGACTCTAACACGGAAGCTTATAAGAAATCCCGCTATGCCCTCCGATGAACCATCAAACAGGCAAAGTGTCAATACAGGAGTAAGATCGAATCATACTACACCGGCTCCGTCGCTCGTCGGATGTGGCAGGGCTTGCAAACTATTACAGACTACAAAGGGAAGCACAACCGAGAGCTGCCCAGTGACACGAGCCTACCAGACGAGCTAAATAACTTCTATGCTCGCTTCAAGGCAAGTAACACTGAAACATGCATGAGAGCATCAGCTGTTCCGGATGACTGTGTGATCATGCTCTCCGCAGCCGATGTAAGACCTTTAAACAGGTCAACATTCATAAGGCCGCAGGGCCAGATAGATTACCAGGCCGTGTACTCCGAGCATGCTCTGACCAACTGGCAATCGTCTTCACTGACATTTTCAACCTCTCCCTGTCGGAGTCTGTAATACCAACATGTTTCAAGCAGACCACCATAGTACCTGTGCCCAAGAACACTAAGGTAACCTGCCTAAATGACTACCGACCCGTAGCACTCACATCTGTAGCCATGAAGTGCTTTGAAAGGCTGGCCATGGCTCACAACACCATTATCCCAGAAACCCTAGACCCACTTCAATTTGCATACCGCCCCAACAGATCCACAGATGATGCAATCTCTATTGCACTCCACACTGCCCTTTCACACATGGACAAAATAAGCACCTATGTGAGTCTGCTATTCATTGACTACATCTCAGCGTTTAACACCATAGTACCCTAAAACCTCATCACTAAGCTAAGGACCCTGGGACTAAACACCTCCCTCTGCAACTGGATCCTGGACCTCCTGACGGGCCGCCCCCAGGTGGTAAGGGTAGGTAACAACACATCCGCCACGCTGATCCTCAACACGGGGGCACCTCTAGGGTCCTCGATCCTCAAAAAATTCTACAGCTTCACCATCGAGAGCATCCTGACTGGTTGAATCACTGCCTGGTATGGCAACTGCTCAGACTTTGACTGCAAGGCCCTAATGAGGGTAGTGAGTATGTCCTAGTACATCACCGGGGCCAAGCTTCCTGCCATCCAGGACCACTACACCAGGTGATGTCAGAATAAGGCCCTAAAAATTGTCAAAGACTCAAGCCACCCTAGTCATAGAATGTTCTCTCTGCTACCGCACGGCAAGCGGTACCGGAGCACCAAGTCTAGGTCTAAAATAATTATTTTTTACTTGACACTTATTTTTCTTAAACTGCATTGTTGGTTAAGGGCTTGTAAATAAGCATTTCACTGTGTATTGACCACGTAGCTGATCTTCATAAAGTCCTCCGAGGGCTCCCAGGTAATCAGCCTGGACTTGGGGACAGTGCTGTCACTGCAGACCAACAGAATACCACAAACACATTTTGCATACAAGGGTATGGTGTAATGTGAACATACCGGTACACTGTTTGTCTTCAAAGCAGCACATCACACATCAATGTTGTGTCACGCCCTGGCCTTAGTTATCTTTGTTCTCTTTATTATTTTGGTTAGGTCAGGGTGTGAAAAGGGTGGTTTGTGTGTTTTTGTCTCGTCTAGGGTGTTTGCACTGTCTAGGTTTTTTTTGTAGAGTTATGGGGTTGTGTTCATTATAGGTGTTTATGTAAGTCTATGGTTGCCTAGAGTGGTTCTCAATTAGAGGCAGGTGTTTATCGTTGTCTCTGATTGGGAACCATATTTAGGCAGCCATGTTCTTTGGGTATTTTGTGGGTGATTGTTTCCTGTGTCAGTGTGCCACATGGGACTGTTTCGGTTTGTTCACGTTTTTGTATTTGTGTTCAGTTTTCTATATTAAAACATGGACACCTACCACGCTGCGTATTGGTCTGATCCTTGCTACACCTCTTCAAAGGAAGAAGAGGAAGACAGCCGTGACATGTTGCTTCAATTACATTCACTTTAATAATAATTCACGTTGGTGAGTAACAGGGACCTACACTGGGTGTCTGTCATGTCGTCTGTGTCTGACATTGGCCATCCTATGTGCCAGGAAGGTAGGGTTGGACTTGACCTGCGTCACCATACTCTGGGAATCCTGTAATGAGTAGATCAAAAACAGCTTTAAAACACTAACGTTTCTTTGGGACAGAAATTAGGTAAATGCTTTGTTTTGAATAATGAAATTGTCATGTCTGCCCCCGCTCCCCCTCTCTGGAGCACGAGGTCTCCAGGCTGCTCATCATTACACACATCTGTCACCATCGTTACACGAATCAGCGCTTCATCGGACTCACCTGGACTCCATCACGTCATTGATTGCCTCCCCTATATCTGTCACTTCCTCAGTTTCATTCCTGTGTCTGCATTGATAATGTTTTGTTTCTCTTGTCCAGACTCTGTTCTTCTTTAGTTTCATGTCTATTTATTAGTAAATCCTCAGCCTGTACTTGCTGCCCCTCTCCCAGCATCTGTGGTTACAGAACCATTACAGAAATGGAGATTCAGTAAAAACCCACCCCTTCTACACTGATTCTGATTGCTATATCAATTGGGGTGAAAATCCTGCAGTTCAGTCTGCCCGCTCCAGAGCCATGATCTCTGTGTGGTATTGTCTCTCCAGTGGAGTCTGGCATACTGACTCACTCTGGAATAAAACCACTTCATCTTGCGTGCGCACACACACACACACACACACAACTTACTATGCAACATCAAACTATCCTAAACAGTGAAGTCTTATTTGTTATAAGGACACTGGTAGAGGACCTATCTGACTGAACAGCTTCTCATGCCTGCCTACCACTAACTCCTCCTCACCATCTCCGGCTGAAAACAAAACCAAGATGTTTTGGTCCATATCTAGCCACCACGAAAATAACATCTACTCAACTAAGAAGCATCTAACATCTTTCTGTTTCAAACCAGTGTTAATACCTGATTGAGCCTGTGAGTTGAGGGTGTCCAGCTCAATACCTCCCCTCTCCTGTTGAGTCAAAACCTGCTGCTGAAGGTGTTGAGAGAGGGCTGCTGTGAAGGTGACTCTCTGAATACGGATCCTGTAAACACCACGCACAGATAGGAGAAGACTTTTGTAGGATGGCCTGTTGTCAAGAAGGGCAGCAAAGAAGCCACTTCTCTCCAGGAAAAACATCAGGGACAGACTGATATTCTGCAAAAGGTACAGGGATTGGACTGCTGAGGACGGGGGTAAAGTCATTTTCTCTGATGAATCCTTTTCCAGATTGTTTGGGGCATCCGGAAAAAAGCTTGTCCGGAGAAGACAAGGTGAGCGCTACCATCAGTCCTGTGTCATGCCAACAGTAAAGCATCCTGAGACTATTCATGTGGGGTTGCTTCTCAGCCAAGCTAGTGGGCTCACTCACAATTTTGCCTTAGAAAAACAGCCATGAATAAAGAATGGTACCAACACATCCTCCGAGAGCAACTTCTCCCAACCACCCAGGAACAGTTTGGTGACAAACAATGCCTTTTCCAGCATGATGGAGCACCTTGCCATGAGGCAAAAGTGATGACTGAGTGGCTCGGGGAACAAAACATCAATATTTTGGGTCCATGGCCAGGAAACTCCCCAGACCTTAATCCCATTGAGAACTTGTGGTCAATCCTCAAGATGCAGGTGGACAAACAAAACCCCACAATTTCTGACAAACTCCAAGCATTGATTATGCAAGAATGGGCTGCCATCAGTCAGGATGTGGCCCAGAAGTTAATTGACAGCATGCCAGGGCGGATTTCAGAGGTCTTGAAAAAGAAGGGTCAACACTGAAAATATTGACTCTGCATCAACTTCATGTAATTGTCAAAAAAAGCCTTTGACACTTATGAAATGCTTGTTAAATGCTTGAATTATACTTCAGTATTCCATAGTAACATCTGACAAAAATATCTAAAGACACTGAAGCAGCAAACTTTGTGGAAATTAATAATTGTGTCATTCTCAAAACTTTTGGCCACGACTGTACATTTATAGACTTCCAATATAGAATGCTTTCAATGCCTTACATTTGAAATTAGTTAATATACAAGATAAAACATCTTCTGGGGATATTCACAGCATGATACATGTCCTGACGAAATATTTAATTTCATAATCACCTCTGTTTTTGCCTAGTTTCACTTACAATAGTACTTTCGAGTGTACAATTAGCCCCATGATTCAATTTGCGATGGTGATCCGCTAAGCAAAGTCAGCCAAAACTTAAAACCAACATTAATATGGAAAATTCAACATACAAGTTTAAGTAGAAACAAATGTAAATTAAAAAAACTCCTATTCCACAAAATGGGAGAATTAAACAATATTTATCTTTTTGAGAATATGGGAATGGTCCGTGGACACTTAAGGGACAGTCATGTCGAGTGTGTTTCATTTGGTGATCTCATGAAGGACAGGAAACACACATAACTGTATCTCTTAGTGTACATTTCCCAGCTGTCAGTTTTACATCTGACTGTTGTATAAGATGAATGAATAAGTATAAAAATACTTTTGAAAAGCTAACAATGAGATTTAGTCTTCTAAATCAGAATTGGTTGTTTTATGGTAACTTATGCACAGTCAGTAGCCACGTCCAGTTGAGCACAAACATGATGAGACAGCCCCTTTTCTACCGAAGTATAAAATCCCCCGTGACGCAATTCACACCAGACCACGGTGTAAGCTAAGGTTGCAAATGGTAGCGTTGGTTACACGGCTAAAAATGGTTAAACTCTAAAACATTGCCACAGAAGGAGCAGATCTCATACGAGGCCTTTTCAGTCTGCAGCTGGAAATGTATGTAGCCTAGGACAAAGAATACCGACAACCGCCGAAACATCTATTCTATATGACGACATGGGTATGCCTGACGTATCCACAAGGGACGCAACCAGAGACTTTTCTGTCGACTCCCTCCAGCATATAAACCGGCGACAACAGAGAGAGACAACAACATGTTAAGTAACCCATGTATGAACTAATTGTGATTGTGTTTTATGTAATTCTCTGATTAAGTTGGTAAATAAATAATTAAGACAATTTATATTTTGCTGATTCATGATTCTATGCTAAGGTTGGTGCAGATATCCAAGGGTTTGCAACATTCAGTAATGACACTGAAGAGGTAATAAAATTCATTAATAAGAGACTGTTTTGATAAGATATGAAAATATCTGGGGAGTTATATTTGGGAAATTGACACTCTATAAACAACAATTTTCCGTGTTGCCCCAACTTCCTCGTTAAAGTTACATGATTAGTTTAATTGCGTAATTAAACTACACATGGAGAATTGGTTTGATAATATACAGTCTTCACATTTTATGATAGTCAACAACACGAAAGCATATAACTTTCGCTGACATCACACATATACATTGTAATTTTCGATTTACCTGATATAGTAGGATGGCTAACATTGGATGTCTGCGAAGGTGTTGTCTTCTAGCCAAGATATGAAATGCAATCATAATTGACTGTAGTGCATATAAGGCACACACAACAGTTCCATGATGACTGAAAACACAACCGTGGGATGAACAAGTGACACATTTCTGGGCGGTCCATTTAAAATGAAATAATTCTTCCCTCGCCCCTTGCCCTGCAAGTGTCAACTCATCAGACGTCATGATACGTCATCACTTTTCTGCTCTTTTGCACACCAGTATCTCTCACCAGTATCTCTTTTGCACACCAGTACTTGCACATCACAATCTGCTCATCTATCACTTCAGTTGTCACGTTCGTCGTCCTCCTCATCTGAGGATGAGTAGTAAGAAGGATCGGAGGACCAATGCGCAGCGTGATATGAATACATTGTTACTTTTATTAACGAATAACACTGAATAACCTTACAAAACAATAAATGGACAAACCAACAAAAATGCAACAGTCCCGTATGGTGACATAAAAAAAGACACAGAAACAGGAACAATCACCCACAACCCACAATACAAAACAGACTACCTAAATATGGTTCCCAATCAGAGACATCGACTAACACCTGCCTCTGATTGAGAACCATATCAGGCCAAACACATAGAAATAGACAAACTAGACTTACAACATAGACAGCCCACTCGGATAACACCCTGACCAAACAAAACATAGAAACATACAAAGCAAACTATGGTCAGGGCGTGACATCAGTGTTAATTTGCTAAATTTTAATTACTTCGCTACTATGGCCTATTTATTGCCTTACCTCCTCACGCCATTTGCACACACTGTATATAGACTTTCTTTTGTTTCTATTGTGTTATTGACTGTACGCCTGTTTATTCAAAGTTAAATCTAGAATTGGCTTACTATTTCGCAAAAAAGCATCCTTCACTCATGCTGCCAAACATACCCTTGTAAAATTGACAATCCTACCGATCCTCGACTTCGGCGATGTCATTTACAAAATAGCCTCCAATACCCTACTCAATAAATTGGATGCAGTCTATCACAGTGCCATCCGTTTTGTCACCAAAGCCCCATATACTACCCACCACTGCGACCTGTATGCTCTCGTTGACTGGCCCTCGCTTCATACTCGTCGCCAAACCCACTGGCTCCAGGTCATCTACAAGATCCTGCTAGGTAAAGTCCCCCCTTATCTCAGCTCGCTGGTCACCATAGCAGCACCCACCTGTAACACGCGCTCCAGCAGGTATATCTCTTTGGTCACCCCCAAAACCCATTCTTCCTTTGGCCGCCTCTCCTTCCAGTTCTCTGCTGCCAATGACTGGAACGAACTACAAAAATCTCTGAAACTGGAAACACTTATCTCCCTCACTAGCTTTAAGCACCAGCTGTCAGAGCAGCTCACAGATTACTGCACCTGTACATAGCCCATCTATAATTTAGCCCAAACAACTACCTCTCCCCCTACTGTATTTATTTATTTATTTTGCTCCTTTGCACCCCATTATTTCTATCTCTACTTTGCACATTCTTCCACTGCAAATCTACCATTCCAGTGTTTAACTTGGTATATTGTATTTACTTCGCCACCATGGCCTTTTTTTTGCCTTTACCTCCCTTATCTCACCTCATTTGCTCACATTGTATATAGACTTATTTTTCTACTGTATTATTGACTGTATGTTTGTTTTACTCCATGCGTAACTCTGTGTTGTTGTATGTGTCGAACTGCTTTGCTTTATCTTGGCCAGGTCGCAATTGTAAATGAGAACTTGTTTTCAACTTGCCTACCTGGTAAAATAAAGGTGAAATATATATATTTTTTAAATCCATGTGTAACTCTGTGTTGTTGTATGTGTCGAACTGCTTTGCTTTATCTTGGCCAGGTCACAGTTTTAAATGAGAACTTGTTCTCAACTAGCTTAACTGGTTAAATTAAGGTGAAAAACTTGTTGTTTTTTAAAATCAGAAGTGTCCACTTTATTTGAGGGCTGAGGGGAGAAGGTGTGTATTTTAAGTGTTTGGGAATGCAGCCCTAGTGTGTTGTATTGGGGTTATGCCACAGAGCATTATGGGGGTTCTATGTGGTGAGAAATTTAGTGACGTTGGATATAGATTAAAAGTGAAGAATGATGGTTGAGCATTTTTTTTATATTATTCAATTCAAATTCGTTTTTTCAAATTACAGGATAGCGAGGAGGTATATTACAAATAGTTTTCTTGGTTTTAGAACTTTATTTTTGTTTGTAGTTAGCAAGGCAAATTTAAATAAATTACACGAACTCCAGTAGCTAGCGTTACCAGCGCGAGTGTGCATTTATCTCCTCCAGAATGGTAGAATGGCCAAAGCTGTCGAAAATGTTGTGGATTTTTTGGGTTGAAGAACCATTTTCATTCTCTGGGGTACACGGAAAAGGTGCGAATTAAAAGCGAGGGTCGACCTCTGCTTGAGATCAGTTTCATGAAGAAGGTGAGGGCGTTCAATACTAACAGGTATCAAAAGTATAACTGGTTAAGCACATCACGTTCGTTATTGAGCTACAACCAGTGAGAAGATGATGCCACCAGTCCGGCTCCAAACAGGCCTTTTTCTTGTGACGTATTATGCGCAGTCATAAAGCTGTGACCTAAAATGACGTAACCATGCATTCATTCACTACATAAACTGTTCAGATTGATTTAATCTGTACAATAGTTTTCTTCACTCAGGTTGTTGCAGGTAATCTTTGGCCTTTTGGGGCACCTCCTTCCCAACATAAATATACATATATAGGGAATAGGGTGCCATTTGGGATGCCATCTTTGTGTGTGTGAGTCAGGATGTGTTTTGTGTCAATTAATTGATGGAAATGTTTCCCTCAGAAAGAAAGATGGATCGTAATGATGAGAGAATAAAAAGAGCTTTAAGACGCCGCCCTTATGTGGTAAATATAAAATATTTGTTTGTTTTGTCCTGTTTTTGTTATTATCACATTTTAAATTGAGTGTTGTGTTGACAGTTGAAACCAGTGAGGGTGAACAGCCCTGATTCCGTGTTGTGGCCAACCGGCAAGGTGCACAGAAGGCCAAAGCCTGTAAGTCATATCTGACCTGAAACAAAAACACATACACATTAGTTATGCATTCTGCATGTACAAACTGCAGTTATCAGAATTAAAGCAAATGCAGATATCCCTATCTATCCTCATTGAATGCTGTCTTGACAGTCTACTTCAGTGCAGACCCCTCAGATCCACAAAAGGCCTGTAAGTTACATTCAAATTCAACCACATAACAGTACTTATATTATTTATTGATACACAATTCAAGGCCAAAATGAGCAAAGCAATGTTGAATTCATTCTTTACTGTTAACAGCCAATCATTGTGAGCTATGGGCAGGACCAAACATCTGGGGATGGATGGAGCGTCAATCCAGAGCCTCTCAGCCAGGTCAGACATCTCTGCTGTTCCCATAGAGACACAACAGATAGATCAATCTGTTGATTCATATGGCCATTTTGGTTGGGTTGGTTGAATTGACAATCATCCATTTGAGATGCTAAAGAATCCTATACTATGGAAGGTCTTTAGCCCCACGCCTAATGTTATGGGAGTTGCATTTATTGCATTTTCAGTTACCCATGTATTGCTCAGTACTTGTTCAACCATGTTGGATTGCCTACGTATTCTACATTTCCTTGAGGGTTAATGCCAGTGTATTCTATGGCTGCCATGAGTACATGCCTTTCTCTGTCTACTCAGTCTGGAAGGGTGACTCGGCTGATAGAGAGAAAAAATGATGACGTGATCTCATCCTCCAGTTCTGATGACTTTTCCATCTACTCCTTCACTGACTGTGAATCGGAGGTAAGAGTTGTACCCTACCGTCCATGGCTTTGTTGAGTGACATCACTGTGAGGAGGATGGTCTCTGACTAGTTGACTCTGATACACAGTGTGATGATGAGGATCGTGAAAGGAGGACACCACCTCTGAAAGTTGAGAATGGAGAAGTGACAAAGCTTGACGTGAGGGACATGGACGAGGATGATGATCTGTCTCTCCACTCCTTCGATGAGTCAGACTTCCTGGTAAGTTCTGCATATATATATATTTTTTTATATATACATGGGGGATTGGAAATGATGCAGGTAATTACTTATTGAGTGTAGTCATGTATCTGCAATGTGTATAGAGTAGTTAGAAGGTATTTCTACAGATTGTGTTGAAGATAGCACTTTCCTATATGTTACTTTACTTTCTG
Source organism: Salvelinus fontinalis (assembly GCF_029448725.1). Taxonomy (NCBI): domain Eukaryota; kingdom Metazoa; phylum Chordata; class Actinopteri; order Salmoniformes; family Salmonidae; genus Salvelinus; species Salvelinus fontinalis. The sequence goes on along the minus strand of NC_074685.1, from coordinate 49,275,271 downwards.
GTCCGACAGAGCCCAGGGAAGGTCTCAGGTCCTGTATCTGTCAAGAATGGCCTCTCTCCTCTTGTGACCTCAGCACCCCGGACACTGGCTGAAGCCCTACGGGCCCTGCCCTCTGCTGTAGGCTCTCCCTACCCAGTAAATGTCCCAAGGCCTCTGACTCCTCTCAGCCCTGTCATTATCGCTCTGCCCCGAACAGAGAACTTCCCATACCGCCACAGCCCTCGCCTGGCTCCCATCACCAACCTGAGCGAGACCGGCAGGAAGCTGCTCCAGGAAATGGCTGGAGTGGCCCC
>NC_074685.1:48895090-48932590 GCF_029448725.1 Salvelinus fontinalis | reverse complement strand
GAGAGAGAGAACAGGCTGCAGGACCTCAACCCAGAGTCTCTCAGAACCTTCAATCAGCCCATTAACACCTCTCTCAGACCACAGTAAATCTGAGGAGAGCAGAACCAAACCATGAAGCATCGTAGAATTGGCAACAAGCCTTTCTAGGGGACGTGGAGTGAAACAGAGCTGCCCAATAAGTCCAACACCATTTAACATCTACATTAATGAATTGGCCACAAACATTAGAAGAATCTGCAGCACCTGGTCTCACCTTACACAACACTGAAATCAATTGTCTGCTGTACGCAGATGACCTGGTGCTGCTGTCTCTCACTAAGGAGGGTCTGCTGTAGACAGATGACCTGGTGCTGCTGTCTCTCACTAAGGAGGGTCTGCTGTAGACAGATGACCTGGTGCTGCTGTCTCTCACTAAGGAGGGTCTGCTGTAGACAGATGACCTGGTGCTGCTGTCTCCCACTAAGGAGGGTCTGCTGTAGACAGATGACCTGGTGCTGCTGTCTCCCACTAAGGAGGGTCTGCTGTAGACAGATGACCTGGTGCTGCTGTCTCCCACTAAGGAGGGTCTGCTGTAGGCAGATGACCTGGTGCTGCCGTCTCCCACTAAAGAGTTACAGCAGCACCTAGATCATCTGTAGAGGTTCTGTCAGAACTGGGCTCTGACCGTTAACCACAGGTTCTGTCAGAACTGGGCTCTGACATTTAACCTAAAAAAAACAAACAGAATATAGTGAAATTCCTAAAAGAGGTCCGGAAAATCAGGGTCACAAATATACATTCTATATGAACACTACATGTATCTAGGACTGAATATCAGCAACACAGGTAGCTTTCACATGACTGTGAGCGAGCTGAGCGACAAAGCAAGAAGAGCATTTTACGCCATTAAAAAGGAATTTCAATTAGAATCTGTCTCAAACATGTTCAATCAGTTACAGAACCAATTGCTTTATATGGCAGTGAAGTTTGGGTTCCACTCTCTAATAATGAATTTACCAAATGGGACAAACATCCAATCAAAATACAGTATGCAGAGTTTTACAAGAGCGTATTGCATAAATTAATGAATTCAATTTTATTTTCATGTCAAATCACCAATTGGCAACCCAAGGAATTCATTTACATAAACATCACTATAGTAATTAAATGATCATTCTTCTGTCGACGTTGCAAGTGCAAAGCAACACAAAATAGAGCACGTAGAGCGGAATTGGGTCAACACCACCTCCTTATTCAAATTGAAAAAAAGAGACATAACATTCTACAACTATTTGAAAAACAAGCAACCTCAAAACATTAATCACACAGCCTTTCAATGTCAAGAGATGAAACAAGAGAAGAGTCCCCTAAGCCAGATGGCTCAGTTCACTAACCCAAACCAACCCCTAGAGCACAGGTGTCAAACTCATTCCACGGGGGGCCGAGTGTCTGCGGGTTTTCGCTCCTCCCTTGTACTTGATTGATGAATTAACATCACTAATTAGTTAGGAACTCCCCACACCTGGTTGTCTAGGGCTTTATTGAAAGGAAAAACCAAAAACCTGCAGACACTAGGCCCTCCGTGGAATGAGTTTGACACCCCTGCCCTAGAGCCTCAAGACAGCAGTCAGAAAATCTGGCCTAACCAAATTAATGAAGAAAAATGGAGAGAGTGTGCAACGTTGAGACGGGGCGAGACGGGGCAACGCGGAAAGAGCGCGCGACTGGGCGAGACGCGGAAAGAGCGCGCGACCGGGCGAGAGGCGGAAGGGGCGAGACGCGGAGAGAGAGCGCGCGACCGGGCGAGAGGCGGAGAGAGGGAGCGCGACGGAGAGACAGTGTGCGACGGAATGAGATGCGGAGGGAGAGAGCAACGCGACGGGGTGAGATGCGGAGAGAGCGAAGGGGAGAGATGCGGAGAGAGCGAAGGGGTGAGATGCGGAGAGAGCGAAGGGGAGAGATGCGGAGAGAGCGAAGGGGTGAGATGCGGAGAGAGCGAAGGGGTGAGATGCGGAGAGAGCGAAGGGGAGAGATGCGGAGAGAGCGAAGGGGTGACACACAGAGAGCGATGGGGAACCGAAGTGTTAGTGTAGTACACTACCTACCTGAGAAATGTATCGCGATTTGGGTCTTTACACTTCAGTAATATGTGTATACAGGTGTATCTCTGATAACTCTGGTAAGTGTGTAAATACAGTCTGACAGAACACAACACACATTACAACGACTCCACACGTCACCACCAACCAGAACACATCCGATGTTGAACGTGCCTCAGCTTAACCAACCACACCTGTCAGAAACAACGGTGCTGAATGCTTCACCATTTTGTTGGGAGGCAGATCAGAAATCACTTGCGTCACAGCATAGCCCACATTAATTTCCCCCTCGTCACTGCCCCCCCTCCCACCCCCCCTTCCCCTCAATAGCACAAACAGCTTTTGTAAGTCTGAGGAGTCTGAAGGGTTGTTTAAAGAGGGGGACAGGAGAGTAACATAATACTGCAGCTCTTGTCATAATCAGGTCTGAGGGGGGGGGACCATCTGGGGGTGAGCGCCAAGTGTGAAAGCTATTGGAGGGGGTTGCCATGGCAATGCAGATCTTTTTTTTTGTTGCCTCCCTTTCGTCTGTTAGTCCAAAGTGCTAGTCTGAGTAGTTAGCAGAGAGCGAGAGAGAGAAATAGAGACCGCCCATTTGTCTTGTGCATTACACGCCGTCTTGTGCATTACACAAGACAAATGGGTAAATAACCTGAGCGAAATAGAGGCTGGTGTTTCTTAGCAAAGGACCCAACGGTGCATATGGAGCCTTAAGACACCATGACGTGTAGCCCAAATGATGTGTAGCCCATGCAAAATAGACTGAACAAAAACATTTTTAAAACAAACAATTTCAAAGATTTTACTGAGTTACAGTTCATGTAAGTAAATCAGTAAATTTAAATAAATGGATTAGGCCCTAATCTATGGATTTCACATGACTGGGAATACAGATATGCATCTGTTGGTCACAAATACCTACAAATTTAAGTAGGGCCGTGGATCAGAAATCCAGTCAGTATCTGGTGTGACCAACATTTGCCTCATGCAGTGTGACATCTCCTTCACATAGAGCTGATCAGGCTGGTGATTGTGGAATGTTGTCCCACTCCTCTTCAATGGCTGTGCGAAGTTGCTGGATACAGGCGGCTACTTGAACACGCTGTCGTACACGTCGATCCAGAGCATCCCAAACATGCTCAATGGGTGACATGTATGGTGACTATGCAGACCATGGAAGAACTGGGACATTTTCAGATTCCAGGAATTGTGTACAAGTCCTTGCGACATGGGGCCGTGCATTATCATGCTGAAACACGAGGTGATGGAGGCAGATGAATGGCACGACAATGGGCCTCAGGATTTTGTCACGGTATCTCTGCATTCAAATTGCCATCTATAAAATGCAATTGTGTTCGTTGTCCGTAGCTTATGCCTGTCTCATACCATAACCTCACCTCCACCATGGGGCACTCTGTTCACGTCAGCAAACCGGTCACCCACAAGACGCCGTATACACGCCGTCTGCCCGGTACAGTTGAAACCATGATTCATCCTGTGAAGAGCAGTCGAATCAAAACCCTGACGACAAGCAGCTTCCCTGAGATGGTTTCTGCAGAAATGTAGGTTGTCCAAACCCAGTTTCATCAGCTGTCCGGGTGGCTCGTCTGAGACGATCCCGTAGGTAAAGAAGCAGGATGTGGAGGTCCTGGACTGGCGTGATTAGATGTTTGAGAAAAAGAAATGGATAGAAATAAGCTTTTTGTGTGTATGGAATATTTATGAGACCTTTTATTTCAGCTCATGAAACATTGGACCAACATTTTACATGTTGCGTTTAGATTTTTGTTCAGTGTTGTTAAGAGACTGAGGGGGAGGAGAGGATGGTAAGGTCATAAAAAAGTCAGATAAAATATTGATGCCACCAGCTTTCCCCAGTCGTATGACAAACCCTGCCACCTACTGTGTGTTGTTTTGTGTGTCTCTCTCTCACACACACACACACACACACACACACACACACACACACACAGGAAAGCAGACGTCTGAGTCGTCACTGCGGGATACAGGAGGGCTAAAGCCCTTTGTGTGACGACAGTTTACGCACACACGTACAGACTAAGGTAGTGGTATTCAAAGTTGAGGTCGGGAGGGAACTGCAGTGGGGTCACCAAAATGTAATAAGAAATAAATGGGGGGGGGGGGGGGGGGGGGGGGGGGTCCCTGCTGAAAAGGTTTAAATACCCCTGGTCTGGTATAAGGGGTCACACAGACACACTAAACAATATAGTATATTGATCTGTGGAGCAACCAAGACGGCTTTGTTGATGTCCAAACACCCTTGTGGATCTGGTCATAACCTGGACCTCCCACACACTGGTCCCATATAGCCCGCATACAGTACAAAGATCAGTGTGGATCCTCTATACAAGCCTACTCGGAAACAATGAGAGACTCACAGCGAGGCCTATAAAATACACACAACTCATGAAATATTAGTGATGTTGATGAAACACAGAGACAGGGAGACATAAAAGCAGAGATGCTAATTAAAATCCCTCTGACGTCCCTGCCCTCGAGAGGGTAGCCGCGTGTGTCGTTACGGTGACGGGTAACCGTGGAAACACTGATGACGTCACGAGGAGGGTGAAATGAAAGGGTCCCCTTTCTGGTAATGAAGCTCGGCATAGTGAGTGTGAGTGTGTGCCAAATGGCACCTTATTCCCTTTATAGTGCACTACTTTCGACCAGGTTGACCAAACATAGTCCTCTATAAAGGAATAGAGAGCCATTTGGGACTAGGTTACACCCCTCTCGGTCTTCCACAGGGGGGCCCCCACATGAGCGAGAGTGAGTGAAGGCAATGTCTGCGACATCAAAGGGCCTACATTCATGTTGTATTACCAAAGGGCCTACATTCATGTTGTATTACCAAAGGGCCTACATTCATGGTGTATGACCAAAGGGCCTACATTCATGTTGTATTACCAAAGGGCATACATTCATGGTGTATTACCAAAGGGCCTACATTTATGGTGTATTACCAAAGGGCCTACATTCATGGTGTATTACCAAAGGGCCTACATTCATGGTGTATTACCAAAGGGCCTACATTCATGGTGTATTACCAAAGGGCCTACATTCATGTTGTATTACCAAAGGGCCTACATTCATGGTGTATTACCAAAGGGCCTACATTCATGTTGTATTACCAAAGGGCCTACATTCATGTTGTATTACCAAAGGCCTGTTTTACAACATGTTATACAATACATTTATGTCTAAATCAGAATGGATAATTAGAAGTATCAATGAGTCAACTTATTCAAATGAATGAACGATTACAACAGTATTGTTACTATGTAGACCTGTGTATGTTAAAGGTACGAATCAGGACTCCCACAGTTGCTAGTAAAGCCTTATGTATGTTTCTATAAAGGTCATAATCAGGACTTAAGCCCTCAGCACAGAGGCTCTCGGACCATGAAGATGCTAGAGCCATGTCCTCATATCTCTCCCCACCCATTGGTTCCTAAATGATGGCGTGTGTGGCAGGAGAGTCTTGTGTTTCCATGAGGCTGGCACAAACAGGGCCCGAGCTCAGAGGCCATGATTGTACACCTCCTCCAGCTGCACTGCAATTAGTGTCTCCACAGGAGCTAATAAGCGAGGGAGGAAAAAGAGATGGCTGGGGAAATCAGAGAGAGAAGACCGAAAGAAAGACAGAAGAGCGAAAGTGAAAGAGAGTGGGGGGAAAAGAAAGAGCAAAACGTCTGAGTGGAGGATCGAAAGAGAGAAGTGAGAGCGTGAGAGCGTGAGAGAGCGTGACAGCGCTCTGCGAGAGAGCAGGGTGGAAAGAGCGATGGCTAGGGAAAGACCCGAGAGATGTCTGAAAGAGCAAGAAAGACACCGAGATAAGATCGAAAGAGAGAAGTGAGAAAGAAAGCATATCAAAATGATAAAATTATTCTAGGACACTGACACAGAGTAGAGGTGTAAAGGACGTCAGCGGAGTGATCGAGAGATCGGGGGAGTAGGTTTTCAGACACCAAGCCATCATTTCAAATCCCCAGATCAGCCATTCTCAACAGGCCCGGGGTCAAAAAGTTAAAGTTGGGTTTTTCAACTTACTGTTGAGAGCTGTAATAGTAGAGTGCACAAGATGCAATTTCAAAATGTTCTAGCTTGTGTTTCAGCAGTTTTTGTTAGGTCAGTCGCAATTACTATTGGGTAAAACATAACCCAAAAACAAACAAGCTGCAAATGCATCACATGAACTTTGTAGTCACAAACTAGACGTCGTCATTGGGTGTTAGGAACATGAGACCAAATACTTAACTTTTATACCTTATGAATGTGAATGTCCAAATAAAATGAGGACTTTTGACATGGGGGGACTTCATAGATAGTGCTTTAACTTCTAAAACGGTGAAACAGTTACAGCGGCAAGACAAAGTATGTGAACCCTTTGGATTTACCTGGATTTCTGCATAAATGAGTCATAAAAATTAGATCTGATCATCTTAGCTTAAACTAATAACATACAAATTGTATTTTTCTAGTCTATATTGAATGCATCATTTAAACATTCACAGTGTAGGTTGGAAAAAAGTATGTGAACCCCTAGGCTAATGACTTCTCCAAAAGCTAATTGGAGTCAGGAGTCAGCTAACCTGGAGTCCAATCAATGAGACGATATTGAAGATGTTGGTTACAGCTGCCTTGCCTTGTAAAAAATAAACTCACAAAATTTGAGTTTGCTATTCACAAGAAGCATTGCCTGATGTGAACCATGCCTCAAACAAAGAGATCTCAGAAGACCTAAGATTAAGAATTGTTGATTTGCATAAAGATGGAAAGGGTTACAAAAGTATCTCTAAAAGCCTTGATGTTCATCAGTCCACGGTAAGACAAAGTGTCTATAAAATGGAGAAAGTTCAGCACTATTGCTACTCTCCCTAGCAGTGGCCATCCTGCAAAGATGACTGCAAGAGCACAGAGCAGAATGTTCAATGAGGTTAAGAAGAATCCTAGAGTGTCAGCTAAAGACTTATAGAAATCTCTGGAACATGCTAACATCTCTGTTGACGTGTCTACGATACGTAAAACACTAAACAAGAATGGTGTTCATGGGAGGGCACCACAGAAGAAGACACTGATGTCCAAAAAAACATTTGCTACACGTCTGAAGTTTGAAAAAAGAGCACCTGGATGTTCCACAGCGCTCCTGGCAAAATATTATGTGGACAGATTAAACTAAAGTTGAGTTGTTTGGAAGAAACACACAACACTATGTGTGGAGAAGAAAAAAAAGGCACAGCACAGCACACCAACATCCAAACCTCATCCCAACTGTAAAGTCTGGTGGAGGGAGCATCATGGTTTGGGGCTGCTTTGCTGCCTCTGGGCCTGGACAGCTTGCGATCATCGACGGAAAAATGAATTCCCAAGTTTCTCAAGACATTTTGCAGGAGAATGTAAGGCCATCTATCTGACAATTGAAACTCAACAGGACAATGACCCAAAACACAGAAGTAAAAAAATGGCTTCAACAGAAGAAAATAGGCCTTCTGGAGTGGCCCAGTCAGAGTCCTGACCTCAACCTTCTGGAGAGGCCCAGTCAGAGTCCTGACCTCAACCTTCTGGAGTGGCCCAGTCAGAGTCCTGACCTCAACCTTCTGGAGTGGCCCAGTCAGAGTCCTGACCTCAACCTTCTGGAGTGGCCCAGTCAGAGTCCTGACCTCAACCTTCTGGAGTGGCCCAGTCAGAGTCCTGACCTCAACCTTCTGGAGTGGCCCAGTCAGAGTCCTGACCTCAACCTTCTGGAGTTGCCCAGTCAGAGTCCTGACCTCAACCTTCTGGAGTGGCCCAGTCAGAGTCCTGACCTCAACCTTCTGGAGTGGCCCAGTCAGAGTCCTGACCTCAACCTTCTGGAGTGGCCCAGTCAGAGTCCTGACCTCAACCTTCTGGAGTTGCCCAGTCAGAGTCCTGACCTCAACCTTCTGGAGTGGCCCAGTCAGAGTCCTGACCTCAACCTTCTGGAGTGGCCCAGTCAGAGTCCTGACCTCAACCTTCTGGAGTGGCCCAGTCAGAGTCCTGACCTCAACCCGATTTAAAAGGCTGTGGCATGACATCGAGAGCGGTTCAACCAGACATCCTAAGAATATTGCTGAACTGAAACGGTTTTGTAAAGATGAATGGTCTACATGAAAATGTATAATTGTTTGTGTGTAATTAGTTTAAGCAGACTGTGTTTGTCTATTGTTGTGACTTAGATGAAAATCAGATTTTAAGAAAATTGACCAATTTATGCAGAAATCCAGGTATTTCCAAAGGGTTCACATTTTTTTTCCTTTCCACTGTCGGTACGAAAACACCCTCAAATAAAAAAGGTGACATTATGTACTGTCGCCTCATATAAAACATTCGATCTCAAATCCAAAATGGTGTATAGAACCAAATTATATATTTTTTGCTCTCTTGAGTTTGTAGTCACAAACTACATGTAGTCATTGCATGCTAGAAATACGTCACAATACACTTAAAATGAAGATACACGGTGGATCTAATTTTTGAATGACAGTGGATCTAATTCTTGGATGGAAGCGCCTTTACGTATTTATCACTTATTTTACCAGGTAAGTTAACTGATAACACATTCTCATTTACAGAAATGACCTTGGGAATAGTTAGTTACAGGGGAGAGGAGGGGGGGGGGGGGGTTGGGGGGGTGAATGAGCCAATTGGAAACTGGGGATGATTAGCTGGCCATGATGATACGGGGGCCAGATTGGGAATTTAACCAGGACACCGGGGTCAACACCACTACTCTTACGATAAGTGCCATTGGATCATTAGTGACCACAGAGAGTCACGACACCCGTTTAACGTCCCATCCAAAAGACGGCACCCTACGCAGGGCAATGTCCCCTTCACTGCCCTGGAGCATTGGACTCTCCTTAGACCAGAGGAAAGAGGGCCCCTACTGGCCCTCCAACAACACTTCCAGCAGCATCTCGTCTCCCGTCCAGGGATCGACCTTGCTTAGCTTCAGAAGCAAGCCAGCAGTGGGATGGATGGTATACTGCTGGCACATTTCACCAGAGGGGAGGAGAGATTATACGCAAGCATCTGGCATCTAGGTTTTATTACCTCGGAGTGAAAAGCTGTGCAAAGCTCAATTACCAGAGTGATCATAAATCCAACAGGCCATTGCAGTTTGGCATATCTGTTCACTAACATGATATAGCCCCTTCTTCCACCTTTAACACTACCATGGAGGACCAAAGAGAAACTTGTATTGGGGTTTCATTTAACACGCCAGCTGTTAACTAAAAAGTCCCGGCAGCTATCAGCAAAAATAGCTTCTTATGCTGAAGCTGTGACATCACAGTTTGATAAGAGCACAGGAAGTCAAGTCAGAACCAGGAAGTGGATGTTAGTGCCTGCAATGACATTGTACCACAGGAAAGAGCAGATGGGAATCTTCTGGTGTGACAGGCGAGGTCACAGTGACCGTCATAAGCTGGAGGCCAAGCCAGGGCTTTAGATCGGCTTAGAGGGGGTCACCCCGGGTGCACGTGTAGTCTGTGGACGTAGCCGGCTAGCGCACGGCCTCCCTCTTTGTTTTGACGTGGCCTCGCTCGGGAGCAGCTTCCAAAAGGCTGTCTTTGTGCTCGACGAGACCCAGCAAGAAGGGTGTGTCCAGGCGGCAGAAAGGCACAGCTACACTAACCCACCTCCCGCTCTACCACCACCACCCCTCCAGGGGGTGACCCCCTTCCCCAACCCTCCAGGGGGTGAGGGAGAGATGAATGCAGTGGTTGGGGTAGATAGTTTAGAGGGAGGAGAAGGGTTAGAGAATGGCCTGTGCCGCTCATTAGCACAAAGTCAAGGCTGAGAGCCCAGCCTGAGGGCATGCTCGCCCTCTCGTCTAGCCACAGCCGGCGCTGTGCATTGTGGGTGTTTAAACAAAGCCGTGGGGACAAGCAGAGGAGTGGCAGATGGAAAGGCCAGCGACAGAGGAGAGGGGACGGACAGTAAGAGAGAGATGAGAGAGGAAGTAGGACAGACTAAGGCGGGAAGAAAACACGTAGAGAAAGAAATAGGAAGTGAGAGACAAAAAGGATGAGATGGAAGGACAGACTGTTGGGGTGGAAAGTGCTTTCAATCTGTATCCATTCATGATCCAATTAAAAGCAAATCGAGCCACAACAGAAACGGAAGGTGAACCAATTCACACTGTTTATAAAAAGGAGGGTGACAGTCAGAATATGCATCAGATATTGGGATAATTTGCTGCTCTGAGCCACAAAACATTCCCAGAGGCCTAGCCACTAGCACTGCACAGACGACATCAATATTCATGACAATCATGAACACAGAGCAATAACAAAGAGACGGAGCATTTCAAATGTGTTGCCTTATCAAAGATGTGATCATGTCTCATGATACGCAATTTTCTTAAAACGCATTCGTATCATTATCAACCCTATAATAAAAAAAGGTTATAATTATGCTGCTTAAGACTCTTACACACAAGACGTAAACAACACATATTACACACAATTCTTGTGCATCTACTTAAGACACAATACCTCCCTTGCAAATCTTTGTCAACATCAATATATATATTCAATCACGTTGCGTCATTCTATTGTTTCCTATGGCGTTACAATACTTTCCCTCAATATGGTCATAATAAAATAAACTACGTTCAAATCGTTTGTAAAAAAAAAAATGGGGTCCTATTCCATAAAAACTAACCAGGTTTCAGCTCCCTTGTTTTTTGTTGTTGTAAACAATTAAATCCCCATCAAAATGAAAGGCGATACGTCAAATCAGAAACAAAACATGATCTTGGTTGGAGCATATGATGTGGCATCATAGACATTTGGTTCAGATTTTGTCTTTCAACTTTCATCCAAAAAAAAGCAAAAGGAGAAACATCTGAACACCATTTAAAAACACAAAATCTCCTTAATCCGGAAATAAAAAAATGTTTCGACATCAACAAACATCGTTCTCTAGCAGCTGTATTCATCTAAGCCACCCCGACAAAAACAAAAAAATGTTTACAGTGTGAAACGAAACTGTCAGTTCAATAAGACTGCCTTCTCTGCATGCCTGCTAGTTTCTATTGAAAAGCGCCTGAAGTCTTTCACCTGAAGCAGAAGACAGGATCAGGACGATGTTCAGCCACAAGGCCCTTCCGTTCACAAGGTATGCACATATAGGGCCTAGGCGATCATAGTCAACCGAGACGTAGCAAACCAGCAACGACAAAGAATATAAAAACTAGCTAGATATGGTCATTTAAATACCGTTTTCACAGTCTACTTCATATCCGGCCTGATGGCATAGTGCTGAATCTTTTCCTTGTAAAATGTACGGCTTTCCCCCTGAAAGAGAGAGAAGGAAAAAAAAGGCTGATGGACCCGTTTCTTATCTGTCATGACTCCTTACTCAATACAGCTCTGTGGAAACCGGATCAGACAACATGGATTATATTGAGAGATTCAAAAGACGCACAAATGCTGCATTGTCTCTGAAACCCTTGCTCTGTCTCGCTCTCTGGAGACAAACACAAAATCACACACACACACTGCTAGCCACATACACACAGTCACCCAAAAAGCCAGACGCGCATCCAAACAGAAACAGTCACACACTTGGGACTCTGTGCACCCTGGCCTTAGGCACCCAGCAACACACGACCGCCCAGTTAGACAGAGCGCCCAGTTAGACAGAAACAGAGAGCACATGACTGCCTTTAAAACACTATTCGATATATGTCAGGGGTGGTTGTGGAGTGGCGGGGAGAGCTTACTACTAAAGCAGAGGGAGAGCGAGCGAGACAGAGAGAGCAAGCCTGGGCCTGACTGAAATGCTCCTCTCTGGTTCAATTGGAAGTCTGCCAGGACCTTCAAACAGCCCCTAGAGGAAAACAGGAGGGGCTGAGAGGAAGAGAGGTTGAAGAGAGGAGAGGATGAAGAGAGAAGAGGGAGTGCCAAGCACACAGTGAATGTGTGATGAGATGGAGGAGGGCGTGATTGCTAGACAGCCAGGAGGATGTGCTAGACAGAGCAGGGGTCAGACTGAGCAAGGAGACAGCAGCAGCTTTACTAGAGAAGGAGAAGAAGAAGAGGGGGAGAAAGGACATACAGGGCAGAGGAGATTAAACTAGGAGAGGAATAACACATGGGTTGAATAGAGGGGAGTGAAAGTGTGCCAGAATGTTACGGGACGAGGGATTTGCACTTATTGCCCTCCTGTAATCGAAAATCATTCAGGAAAAATGGATGTTTGTTCTTAAAAATGGACCTGCCTGGTAAAATAAATACATGTTCTGAAACAATTAAAACTCCAATGTCAGTGCAGTATCTGTTGATAATCTCCACCAAAAGACTCTGCCGAATCACCCCCCCCCCCCCCTAAATCTCCACATACACTGTATTCCATTATCCCCTATGACCTTTAAGTGATGAGAACACTTGAAGGATTTACATGGTCAATCTGACATCTGCAGTGGCTGTGAAGCATTTACTGTGAAACGGCCCTCCGCAGAAGTCAGGGCATTCATAATTATTGTGCTTTGCGGAGCAGAGCTGTCACCAAGGAAGTTGTCAAGGAAGTGTGTTTGTGTACAGTACCTCCCGCCCCCACCTACCCAGCAGCCAATCATGTCAATACGGAGCCCTCTGCATTGTTAAAGCATTCGGGAGGCGATGTGCTACAGAGCATCGGTTTGGACCCCGCAAGCATCCGGAGGCTCTGCAATAGCGTCACACCTTCCGTACGGAGCCTCTGGATCGTAATTGCCCTGCTTTTAGACTACATTACTACACACACGTTGTAGCCTGGAGAGAGAACGAGGCTCAAACTGCTCGCCGTTAGTTCCCGAATCAATAGCTCTGCTGTTGGAAGTCTCGCTCTACGGCCCGAGGTGAAATGTCCACTAAGTACAGATCTAGGATCAGCTTACCCCCGCCCCAAATTCAAACCTTATACCGTTAGATTGGAACCGGTGTTTTGGCCATACATACCGGTGATGGGTTTGGTGTCAAAATGAGAATGCATGAGCAGAAAATAACCCCATACCTACTGTAAAATATGGTGGTGGATCTTTGATGTTATCAAACAATTTGGCTTCCACTGGTCCTGGGGCCCTTTAATGGCATCATGAACTTTACCCAATAACAGGATATTTTAGCCAAAAACCTGGTTTCCTCTGCCAGGAGGATGAAACTTGGCCGCGAGTGAATCTTCCACCAAGACAACAACCCCAAACACACATCAAAATCGACAAAGAAATGGCCATCTCAGTCACCGGACTTGAACCCCATTCAAAACCTGTGGTTTGAATTGAAGAGGGCAGTCCAAATCAAATCAAATTTGTCACATACACATGGTTAGCAGATGTTAATGCGAGTGTAGCGAAATGCTTGTGCTTCTAGTTCCGACTATGCAGTAATATCTAACAAGTAATCTAACAACTTCACAACAACTACCTTATATACACACACACACACACACACACACACACACACACGTGTAAAGGAATAAGAATATGTACATACAAATACATGAATGAGTGATGGCCGAATGGCATAGGCAAGATGCAGTAGATGGTATAGAGTACAGTATATACATATGAGATGAGTAATGTAGGGTATGTAAACATTATATAAAGTGGCATTGTTTAAAGTGGCTAGGGATACATTACATTAAGATGGCAAGATGCAGTAGATGGTATAGAGTACAGTATATACATATGAGATGAGTAATGTAGGGTATGTAAACATTATATAAAGTGGCATTGTTTAAAGTGGCTAGAGTTGAGTCAGTATGTTGGCAGCAGCCACTCAATGTTAGTGATGGCTGTTTAACAGTCTGATGGCCTTGAAATAGAAGCTGTTTTTCAGTCTCTCAGTCCCCGCTTTGATGCACCTGTACTGACCTCGCCTTCTGGATGATAGCGGGGTGAACAGGCAGTGGCTCGGGTGGTTGTTGTCCTTGATGATCTTTATGGCCTTCCTGTGACATCGGGTGGTGTAGGTGTCCTGGAGGGCAGGTAGTTTGCCCCCGGTGATGCATTGTGCAGACCTCACTACCCTCTGGAGAGCCTTACGGTTGTGGGCGGAGCAGTTGTCGAACCAGGCGGTGATACAGCCCGACAGGATGCTCTCGGTTGAGCATCTGTAAAAGTTTGTGAGTGTTTCTGGTGCCTTCTTCACCACGCTGTCTGTGTGGGTGGACCAATTCAGTTTGTCCGTGATGTGTACGCCGAGGAACTTAAAACGTTCAACCCTCTCCACTACTATCCCGTCAATGTGGATAGGGGGGCTGCTCCCTCTGCTGTTTCCTGAAGTCCACGATCATCTCCTATATTTTGTTGACATTGAGTGGGAGGTTATTTTCCTGACACCACACTCCGAGGGCCCTCACCTCCTCCCTGTAGGCCGTCTCATCGTTGTTGGTAATCAAGCCTACCACTGTAGTGTCATCTGCAAACTTGATGATTGAGTTGGAGGCGTGCATGGCCACGCAGTCGTGGGTGAACAGGGAGTACAGGAGAAGGCTGAGAACGCACCCTTGTGGGGCCCCAGTGTTGAGGATCAGCGGGGTGGAGATATTGTTACCTACCCTCACCACCTGGGCGCGGCCCGTGAGGAAGTCCAGGACCCAGTTGCACAGGGCGGGATCGAGACCCAGGGTCTCAAACTTAATGACGAGTTTGGAGGGTACTATGGTGTTAAATGTTGAGCTGTAGTCGGTGAACAGCATTCTTACATAGGTATTCCTCTTGTCCAGATGGGTTATAGGGCAGTGTGATTGCGTCGTCTGTGTTTCTGCCGACAGAAACAAGCATCTCTCTGGTAAGAAGGGCGGGGGTGTATGCCTTATGATTAACGAGACGTGTGTGTGATCATAACAACATACAGGAACTCAAGTCCTTTTTGTTCACCTGACTTAGAATTCCTCACAATCAAATGCTGACCGCATTATCTACCAAGAGAATTCTCTTCGATCATAATTCAGCGCAGACAAAGAATATCAAGGATTCGGAGAGATTCTGTACGGATGAATGTGTTCTACAACTCAAAATACATTTTAGAAAAAGGATCAGTGCCGGTATCCTTGCAAGGCATTGAAAACAGGAGAGAAAAAAATACGTTATTCAGAGTACTATGAAGTCTGGAAGAGGAGGACCAAGACACTCTTCATATAATTAATTAAAATGCCTTTATTAGTATGGCATGTTCAATAGAAACAAAGTTTTTAAAATCCGACGCGTTTCGGCTGCATGGCCTTCGTCAGGGAGTACAAAGAAATAATACAATGTCCTCTTTTGAACAGCTTTTCCAATTAGCCCTAATTGGAAGAGGGAGTGGTTACAAAATTGATTGGACACACCTAGTAAGCAATACTATACACATTAAAAAGTGAAATACTGTAGCTATGTTATCAAAAAATGAAGTCTACTATGAAAGTCTGGCTTGACAATAATTTCAGTCAACAATTTAATCAGCAAGGCAATACATTATACACGCTGTCCATCTGATTTGGTAGCTGCTGTAGTGACTGATTTGGTAGCTGCTGCTGCTACTACTGCTGCTGCTAGCACATTTGTAGAGTGACTGAGTTAGCATACTGCAACCTGAATTGACAAAGTTCCCATTGGTGGCAGAAATGGGATCACAGATTATAATGTGGAGTTGTTCATTGAATTGCCATTGTGGGTAAAGATTTAAAATGGATGTGGAACCAGAAAACTGTTGTGGGGTGAAAGAATATAGATGACCGTGTGATACAAAATTGAGGCAAACAATTGTTTTCAGCTAACACAAGTAGAACAAAGTGAAGATGTACCCGAAAAGGCAGTCACAGGTAAACAATCAAGTCAAAACCCCATTCCTCGCTGGAAGACAACTGGGCCAGATGTTACTGCTCGCCCCCCCCCACCCCACTGCTCACAAACACACCCCTTGACTCTGCAGGCGTTGTTATGGCAACAGCTCGCAGCTCAGAATTTCAGGCAGGCTGGCCTCTGCGTGGATTACAGAGTGGCGTTTGATGGTTGCCCGGAGAAACAGCATTCACTAAATAAACGCCAGGGAAGAGTGGCTGACCCTGGTCCTAGGGAGGGGACATTGAGTGCACTGGATTTTTACTAATACGTGTCGGCATCAAACAAGATTTTAAAGCAAATGTAATATTAAAGGCTTTGGAGTGCATCTAAATGGTTGAAAGTCAGTTCCTATCAGGGGTTGGAACCAGTTCAGGGAACAGAACCCCAAAAACATAAAATGAACACATTTCTTTCAAGGAACAGAATCAGAACGAAAGTCATCTATACTGTTCCGGAACAGAACCGTTATTTTAAAAGCATGGGAACCGGTTAATAACGTTATTTTGTGTTCCAGCCATTTTCCCCCCAGTCCCACAAAAAGAAGTGCTTATGCAAAGCCCTCACTCTGTCACTCAAACTTATTCCAGCGTCTGCCTGCCTGCCAGCTGGACATCTTTGCCAGTGTGTGCATGTGTAGGCAATCTCTCTCCCCCTCCCAAGCCTAGTCACGCTACTAGCAGCCTAGTGACATTACTAGCGTGACGCGACTAGCAGCCTAGTGATGCTACTAGCAAGACGCGACTAGCAGCCTAGTGATGTTACTAGCAGCCTAGTGATGCTACTAGCAGCCTAGTGACGTTACTAGCGTGACGCGACTAGCAGCCTAGTGATGCTACTAGCAAGACGCGACTAGCAGCCTAGTGATGCTACTAGCAAGACGCGACTAGCAGCCTAGTGATGTTACTAGCAGCCTAGTGATGCTACTAGCAGCCTAGTGACGTTACTAGCGTGACGCGACTAGCAGCCTAGTGATGCTACTAGCAAGACGCGACTAGCAGCCTAGTGATGTTACTAGTAGCCTAGTGATGCGACTAGCGTGTCGAGACTAGCAGCCTAGTGACGTTACTAGCAGCCTAGTGACGCTACTAGCGTGACGCGACTAGCAGCCTAGTGACGTTACTAGCAGCCTAGTGATGCTACTAGCAGCCTAGTGACGTTACTAGCGTGACGCGACTAGCAGCCTAGTGATGCTACTAGCAAGACGCGACTAGCAGCCTAGTGATGTTACTAGTAGCCTAGTGATGCGACTAGCGTGTCGAGACTAGCAGCCTAGTGACGTTACTAGCAGCCTAGTGACGCTACTAGCGTGACGCGACTAGCAGCCTAGTGACGTTACTAGCAGCCTAGTGACGCTACTAGCGTGACGCGCCTAGCAGCCTAGTGACGTTACTAGCAGCCTAGTGATGCTACTAGCGTGACGCGACTAGCAGCCTAGTGATGCTACTAGCGTGACACGACTAGCAGCCTAGTGGCGCTACGAGCAGCCTAGTGGCGCTACGAGCAGCCTAGTGGCGTTACGAGCAGCCTAGTGACGCTACGAGCAGCCCAGTGGCGCTACGAGCAGCCCAGTGGCGCTACTAGCAGCCCAGTGGCGCTACTAGCAGCCCAGTGGCGCTACTAGCAGCCTAGTGACGCTACTAGCAGCCTAGTGACGCTACTAGCAGCCTAGTGACGTTACTAGCAGCCTAGTGACGTTACTAGCAGCCTAGTGACGTTACTAGCAGCCTAGTGGCGCTACTAGCAGCCTAGTGGCGCTACTAGCAGCCTAGTGGCGCTACTAGCAGCCTAGTGGCGCTACTAGCAGCCTAGTGGCGCTACTAGCAGCCTAGTGGCGCTACTAGCAGCCTAGTGGCGCTACTAGCAGCCTAGTGGCGCTACTAGCAGCCTAGTGGCGCTACTAGCAGCCTAGTGGCGCTACTAGCAGCCTAGTGGCGCTACTAGCAGCCTAGTGGCGCTACTAGCAGCCTAGTGGCGTTACTAGCAGCCTAGTGACATTAGAAACGTGATCCAGAAATTAGGGAGAGAGATTTTTCATTGGAGAAGAATGGATTAACCTTTTCAATGCTAGTTGAGGAAACTGTAGTCATCACGTTTCACATTGGACTTATTCATTATAAAAAAAGGCGGGCTATTTGAATTCTGCTGACTTATAAGCACCTCACAACCCTGAGCTGCACACTCCAAACCCACGACTGGAGCCTGAGAGTCGAGGGGGAACCATAAACCTGCCTCTCAAAAACTCTGACCTGTGTGATAGGTATGTTACTAGGGGGCCGGACATCCTGCCCATCCTCTTGACTATACAGGTCCCACAATACTGTTGGTCTCCTTCAGGAAGTGGCAGAGATCAACGTCAAGAACTGGACTGACTCATATATCTGGGCTTGTGGGATGGTGTGCGTGCCCAAAGTGAGTTGTGTGACATTTATATATACACACACATTTGTTCTTAATAGTTCATTGTGGTTGTTTTATGTATGCTGACTCAGTGTAGCTTGTAACCTGTAAACATGTTCAGGGATTATATGTAATTTATACAGTCCTTGATGGGAGCAAGGATAGTACTGCTCATCAGATTGTTTGTACAGTATATTCAATTTCTTCCTACAGAACCACTAGCAGTCCACTACCTTGCCCACTTCCATCCCCATGTTAATCTTCCTCAGTGTGTGTAAATACAGGTCCTGTGTGCGTTTCAACTCTTGGTTTGTCTTATTCCCCTCTAACCGGGGAGCGGTGTCAGTGATTCACAAACCAGTAAAATAAGTAGAGGCGGGTCGATCTTTCGAGGCTAGTTAAGGATACTATAATTATCACGTTTCACTTTGGATTTATTAACTACAAAAAAAAGGTAAGACATGTTTTTATTTTAATTATTGCGCCGCTCTGGACACACGTGCTTGTTAGTTGTCATGACTTTACCCTGTTGGGTGAGATTTATGACCCCCCCTCCATAAATACCTTCCCCCCTTTTCTCTCCACTCTACAGAATAGACTCTTGGAAAGCCCTTTGGTAACATCAAAAGGTTGGGGAATGGAACAATATTTCTCTTTCTCAACCAGTTGAAAGTGTCTGTTGGAACTTAAAGAATATGATGTCAGATCAGTTGTTGTCTGGGATATTCTTTCTGACGATAGCACAACAAATTGTATCTTGGAAAGTCTACACATTCTAGTTCAGATTCACATGGAATTGTTGTGTAATTTAAATATGAAACTGTGTGAAGATGAAATATGATTTTAGCTTCTAAATTAGTTTTTTATTTTATTAAGTCAACTTATGCTCACTCGGTGGTCACGCCCAAGTGAACAGACATTGGTTGAGAACTATGAAACACACTCCTCTCCCCCAGTACAAAAGCCTGTTGATGGAAGTCAACCTTAGTTCCAGAAATGTTAGGACTCCTGTCCTAACGTTTAAAAAAAAGGGTGAATTTCAACGTGGAGGTGACGATCACCACGCTGGAATGGTGAATTGACTAGACCCGCCAGAATACAGCGCGAGCTGATACATCCTAGACGTCTAGTTATCAGCTGCAGTTGAGAACGTAGCCTAGGACGAGGACAGACAGTCTCCTAAGAACTGAGGGTACTTCAACGTACCCGCTTCTACAACAAAAAGACCAGAAAGTTTATTCAAAAGGACAATGGCGATCTCTGCTGGGAAAGATTCTGTATTTACGGTAGCATAACTTCTCAAGGTCCGATAGAGACCCAATCCCTTTGTCCTTCAGTCTTCCCGGTCTTTCATTCAAGGCCAACCCCCTTTCTTTGTGTAACCAGCCGTCATATCGGGTTAGCCCACTAGGGGCTTTTCATGACATGATTAGTAATTGATGTATAATCTATCCTGTGTATGTACAGTATATGTAATTCTGTGTGATTGGCTTAATTATTTATAACTAAATACCTAAATAATGTGTATTGCCGATTCAACTTGTTAGCCAGGGTTTGTGCAGATAACCAAGTACTTTACGACCATCAGAATGAGACTAATAAAGGGACGATTAATAATTGACTGCTATCGATATTAAAGATCTCCAGAGTGGATTCGGGAGATAACGCTATATATATAAATTCCTGTTTCCGTGGTGCCTTAGATTACGTGATTGAAATAAACCATTAATAACCTATTAAACATTAGGTAATCGATTTGATAAAATAGCATGTCATAATGTAATCATAGTCAGAGACACAACATTAGCTAGCTAGCTAGCTGGTCCAACGTTAAGCCAACGGAAGCTCAGACATTCAATGTTTCTCCATAGGTATAATTCAGTGGGCCTAATTCAGAGAACGCAAGTCATAATAAAGATGCCCTGCGCTTCAAGCCAAGTCTCCACCACCCTCTCTCGCGACGTACAAAATTTCAGTTGCATCTCACGCCCTTCACTAGTCTTTCCAATGCATGCAAATAGCTTGCCCGCTCCATAACAAGCTGCTCTATCAGCACTGATTAGTGAAATAATTTAATGACGAGCTAAAAAAAAAAAAAAAGACATTTTTAAAGGTTTTTAAAAAAGGAACGATTTAAACAGTGACTTTGGGATTCGAACCTGTTCAGAACTTTATTTTGCTGGTCGGAACAGTAGATCGGAACAAAATAAATTATGATTCTAAAACTAAATAAATAATTCAGTTCCAACCCCTGGTTCCTATGGTAATTTCATCATCATCCATCGATATTACTGACATTCCACATTGCCAGTAGCCAAAGAACTAACAGGAACTGGGATTAACCTTTTCCATTCAGTCATCCAATTGGAGTCTTCCAGGAATGAATCAGTGTAGGACTCGCAATTTGTTCTGAGCCTGCATGATGCAGGAATATCCAAGAGCAAGTAAAAAAAAAAATGGGGGGGGGGGAACAGACTTTTCCCCTAAAGCTTCTCTGATGTCATATATCCATTTGATCAGGTGGAGAGAAGGTGCAACCATCACTCTTGTCAGACCCAAGATAGGAAGCATTTCCTGAACCATTAAGTAAACTTCAGCATTAATATGAACACAAACACTAGCTAAACGGCTGGCAACGGTGTGGTGTAGTCCAAACGGCAACAAAAGAACTAGCCAGTACCACTTAACACACACACAGTAGGAGGCCGTTAGCAGCAGGGAATAAGTGTGTGGGGAGGGGGGGGGGGGGGGGGGGGGGCTTCTACTGATCCAGTTTGCCTTGGAGGTGACGACTGTCCCGGCTAATAGACTTGTCAGTCTTCACCTGTCAATGCAAACCCCAGAGAGAAACCACTGTAAAGAGCCTCAGAGGCACAGCCAACTTGTGTAGGATGAGGATGTGCGTTGTTAATCTTGTAGCCTACGTATGCACCATTGTTAGTTGTTTATCTTGTAGCCTACGTATGCACCATTGTTAGTTGTTTAAACATGCTATGCTCCACCCAGCCAATGTCCAGCTCTAAACACCAGACAAACATCAATCCCTCTCCATTCACGTTCTCCTTTTGTGACGCTATCTTCAGAGCAAGACCTTTTTGTATTGACCGATTCTGCATCATTCGTCATTTGATCTTTGACCTTCCAAGTCTACCTGGGGGAAAAGAAAAAGAAGAAGAAGTTGTCCTCTGGCCACCTCGGCAGCACGATGATACGTTTTAGCCTCACCGTTCAATATGAAAACAAAATAACATTGTAAAGGAGCTAATATATGCACAGACTGCAGAGTCAAATCCCTCGACTACATGTGCAGACCTGTGATGAAAATAATTTCTGGGTTTTCAGATGGTTCTTTTTGCTTGCTCTTTTACCTCTGGAGGAACCATAAGCAGCTGCAGCTCTTTGTGTGATGCACACCGAGGCAATCACTGTTAACATTCTCTGGGATTTAACCCTAACCCTGTACTGAAGACAGATAAGAGGACAAATCTAATTTTATTGGTCACACAAACATCTGCTAACCATGTGTGTAGCGAAACACTTGTGCTTCTAGTTCCGGCAATGCAGTAATATCTAACAAGTAATCTAACAGTTCCCCAACAACTACCTAATACACACAAATCTAAAGAGGGGTGAATGAGAATATGTACAAGTAAATATATGAATGAGTGATGGCCGAGCAGCACAGGCAAGATGCAATAGATGGTATAAAATACAGTATACACATACGATATAGGTTTTTTTAAATTTATTTATTTCACCTTTATTTTACCAGGTAGGCTAGTTGAGAACAAGTTCTCATTTGCAACTGCGACCTGGCCAAGATAAAGCATAGCAGTGTGAACAGACAACACAGAGTTACACATGGAGTAAACAATAAACAGTCAATGTTATTGACTGTTATAAAGTCAATAACATAGTAGTAAAAAAGAAAAAGAGAATCGATATACAATGTGTGCAAAAGGCATGAGGAGGTAGGCAATAAATAGGCCATAGGAGCGAATAATTACAATTTAGCAGATTAACACTGGGGTGATAAATCAGATGATCATGAGCAAATAGAGGTGTGCAAAAGAGCAGAAAAGTAAATAAATTAAAACAGTATGGGGATGAGGTAGGTAAATTGGGTGGGCTATATACCGATGGACTATGTACAGCTGCAGCGATCGGTTAGCTGCTCAGATAGCAGATGTTTAAAGTTGTTGAGGGAGATAAAAGTCTCCAACTTCAGAGATTTTTGCAATTCGTTCCAGTCGCAGGCAGCAGAGAACTGTAAGGAAAGGCGGACAAATTAGGTTTTGGCTTTAGGGATGATCAGTGATAGAGAGATACAGAGATACACCTGCTGGAGCGTGTGCTACGGGTGGGTGTTGCCATCGTGACCAGTGAACTCAGATAAGGCGGCGCTTTACCTAGTATAGCCTTGTAGATGACCTGGAGCCAGTGGGTCTGACGACGAACATGCAGCGAGGGCCAGCCGACTAGAGCATACAGGTCGCAGTGGTGGGTGGTATAAGGTGCTTTAGTAACAAAACGGATGGCACTGTGATAAACTGCATCCAGTTTGCTGAGTAGAGTATTGGAAGATATTTTGTAGATGACATCGCCGAAGTCGAGGATCGGTAGGATAGTCAGTTTTACTAGGGTATGTTTGGCGGCGTGAGTGAAGAAGGCTTTGTTGCGAAATAGAAAGCCGACTCTCGATTTGATTTTGGATTGGAGATGTTTGATATGAGTCTGGAAGGAGAGGTAAACATTATAAAAGTGGCATTATTTAAAGTGGCATTATTTAAAGTGACTAGTGATCCATTTATTCAAGTGGCCAGTGATTGGGTCTCAATGTAGGCAGCAGCCTCTGAGTTAGTGATTGCTGTTTAGCAGTCTGATGGCCTTGAGATTGAAAAACAGCTTCTCTATCTCAGTCCCAACTTTGATGAACCCGTACTGACCTCGCCTTCCTGATGGTAGCGGTGTGAACAGGCAGTGGCTCGGGTGGTTGTTGTCCTTGATTATCTTTTTGGCCTCCCTGTGACATCGGGTGCTGTGGGTGTCATGGGAGGGCAGGTAGTTTGCCCCCAGTGATGCATTGTGCAGACCCACCACCCTCTGGAGAGCCTTGCGGTTGAGGGCGGTGCAGTTGCCGTACCAGGCTGGGATACTGCACCACAGGACGCTCTCGGTTGTGCATCTGTAAAAGGTTTGTCAGGGTTTTGGGTGACAAGCCTAATTTCTTCAGCCTCCTGAGGTTAAAGAGGCGATGTTGCGCCTTTATCACCCCACTGTCTGTGTGGGTGGACCATTTCAGATGATGTCCGTTTGCAACACATTTGTCCTCTACTCAGTCAGCTGTCCCCTAAGAGGAACACTGCTCAGTCATGGCACACTCTACAAAGTCACCTGTCCCCAAGAGGAACTCGCTCTGGATGTCACAAACAAGCACCACGTCACTGCCGAGATTTGGGAAACATCACGTCCCATCACAGTGTAGAAAGGAAGTCGAGGAAGAAGCACAAGCCCATTGAGTTTCAAAGCCGGCCTTCTTTTAGCTCTGATAAAAAGGTCAAAGGTAGTTTCGGAAAAGGTCAAAGCCTGGGGAAGCCCCACAGGCTCCGATTGTAAATATGGTGGATTTCAAACACTGGCAAGTTCGAAACAGGTGTTTTAGGCAGTGATTCGCAAGGGATCTGCAGCAAGAGAGTAGTGTGACGGGTACCAAACATTCAAAAGGCTATGGCCTGCTGTACACATGTTTTTAAAAAAAGCAAGGTTTACGTCAGCCTGTGTGAGAAACTTGAAAGTTGCAAAGGGCATCGACACTGAAAATGTCATTGCAGATCACCCATTCAGACCAGCGCTCAGTATAACCTCAGACAACTACTTGAACAAAACTTAACCATTATCTCAAAGCTTTTTCAGACATTAAAATCGGTGCAAAAATGTTAAGCGTTCATCAAAATCAGTCATTCTCTAAGCTTCTGAAGGATCTCCAAAATGAAAACTGGAGTGCAGAATAGTAAGTAGGGCTGGGCGGTATACTGTATTTTACCACGCACACACACACACACACACACACACCGGTATTGATGCACAGACCGGTTTAGGTTTTTACTTTACCTTCTATAACGGTATTTGAATGTTTAGGTTTGTTAAATGTAATACGCCGTGTGTAACGTCCATTTTTATAGTTTACACCGCTACTTGAGTCATCGCTCTCCATGCCCCTTTCCACACAGAACTAGCCCCGTCGCCTGGTACTCAAGGAGCGCATTTGTTGTTCCTCGACTACGAGACATGTGTTCATTCTACACGGTCAATGCAGCACATGCAACGTCGATGACGATGTTTCCACTTTGCTACTTAAAATAAAATCCACAAGGGTTATAAATTACACTATTAGTGTGTTTCTGCAAACAATTAGTTAGGCTTTTTTTTATTTAGGCTAAATCGTGTTAGCTGCTAATGCATGCTAAATTGCTAGTTAGGACATTTATTAGCTAGCGTCATGACATGCCCTGGAGGGAGGATCATAGGAGCCCCCCTCTCTCTACAGTTTTATGACAGGTCATAAATACCTGGTAGAAACTGCCATGCAGTATTGAGGGAGAACGTCTATCTGACTATACGACAGGTCATAAATACCTGGTAGAAACTGCCATGCAGTATTGAGGGAGAGTCTGACTATACGGCAGGTCATAAATACCTGGTAGAAACTGCCATGCAGTATTGAGGGAGAGCGTCTATCTGACTATACGACAGGTCATAAATACCTGGTAGAAGCTGCCATGCAGTATTGAGGGAGAGCGTCTATCTGACTATACGACAGGTCATAAATACCTGGTAGAAACTGCCATGCAGTATTGAGGGAGAACGTCTATCTGACTATATGACAGGTCATAAATACCTGGTAGAAACTGCCATGCAGTATTGAGGGAGAACGTCTATCTGACTATACGACAGGTCATAAATACCTGGTAGAAACTGCCATGCAGTATGGAAGGAGAGAGTCTACCAGAACAAAGCCCTTTTCTTAGTTCATAACTCCTAGTCCCCAAAATGGGAGAACTAAACAATATTTATACTTTTGAGAATGTGGGAATGATCCGTGGACACTTAAGGGACAGTCATGACGAGTAGTGTTTCATTTGGTGACCTCATGACAGGAAACACACATAACTGTATCTCTTAGTGTACATTTCTCAGCTGTCAGGTTTACGTCGAAATATTGTGAAACGTATGTGATTAAACATGAAACTATTTGTGAAAAGATGTAATGTGATGTTAACCTAAATGAGAGTATGTATTTTCATATAAAGATGAACTAGTCAGTGCCCACACCCCCATGAGCCCAGACATCACATTAGGCGCCATAGAACCTCCCCTTCTTCCACGAGTATAAAACACCATTTCCCACGATGGAATAGCTGGAAAGGGTTAAACTCAGACTATCGATCACAACAGAATAAGAGCAAATCTTAGACATATAAATTACTAGTCTGCAGCTAGAAGTTACGTAAGTCTAGAACGAGAATACCGCCAACCGCCGAAGCATCCATCTATGAGAACATTTCTGAATGGTACGCTGAAGTATGCATTCTAACCACCTACAACCACGAAATACATTGTGACTTCTGGGAAAGCTAACCAGAGACTCTGATGAACTTCACAGGACGATCAAGGATTCCAACAGAGAAGACAACGACATACGGGCGTAAATATGTACATTGCAATTATTCTCGAATGAGCGGCAGTTTATGTGCAAAGGATTAGCATTTCAATGAATATAATTACAGACTGTGTGTAGTGAAAACCATTTTGTCTTTCCCGCTCTCTCTCAGTCCCCACCCCTTTCCTTTGTCTACCAAGCCATCATATCGGCTTAGCCCACTATGGACTTTTCTATCATTGTTAGTAACCAATATCTGTTTGTTATGTAATTGTGTGTGATTATTAGTTAGTAAATAAATAATTAAACCAATTTGGATATCTGCATACCTCCATAATGAATCAGCAATATACAAGGGTTTGCGATGTAATAATTCATTAATAGAAGACTAATTGATCAGATATTAAAAATCACTGAAGAGTTCTATTTTCGGAAAATTTAACTTTGTAATCTCAACATTTTCCGTGGTGCCCCGACTTCCTAGTTAATTAATGTTTACATTATTAGTTTAATCACATAATTAAACCAAGAACTGAGTTGATATAAGTCTTCACATTTAATGAGTCCAGACACGACACCAGCTAGCCAGCTGAGTCAGAGCAAAATAGCTAGCTATACAGCCTGATACCAGTGATGTTGTAGCCTAAATTAGCATGTTTGTGCAACAGTATCATCTAAATCAAAGGGTAATAGGCGTAGCATGAACGTTGGATACATTAATAAACATTTAATCCAGCCAAAGATTATAGGGTCCCCTAGGAAACACTAACCAACACTGTGGTTCCTACCCTGTCACAATAACTCCTCCCTGTCATTTTCATGTCAAAACACTGTATTCAAAGAACCCACCATTATATAGAAATCGATTAATCATTTTATTTCCATGATACTAACAGTTCACCCAAGTGTTATGATCTTAAAATCACAATTGCAACATTAGGTTAAAAAATTTAAATAAATAAGGCCTCGATTGTTTTGCCCATATCACGCAGGCCTATGTGGCAGTGTGGAAATTCACAAGTGAGTGCAGTAAATGCAGAAATGGATTAAAATGCATGAAATTATTTTTGGTTATAGTTGAATCGAAGTTTAAAACAAATCAGAATGGGAAAAAAGACCCATTGAAATCACTTATAATGTATGTGTTGCCACCCTAGGGTCATGCATTAATTAAGAACATGTATAGTTAAAAAAACATCATACCTTCAGAAATTCTAAAACTACCGTGATCTGATATTTTGGCCATATCACCCAGCTTTAATAGTAAGTATACCCTTAGTTTTTACCTTAAATTGGTGATTGTCAGAATAATTTATTGAGGAAAGCCAACTGGCGTCGTCAGGGGAAACTTAAGGAGACATAAAAAGGGAGGGTTGTGACGAGAGGCATGGCTCTTTTAGAGAAACGCTTCGGATCTCACTCTGGCCATTTTCCAGCAGACCTGCCTCACTACTGAGGGTGTGAATGGACTCTCGTTGGCCTTTCAGACGAGAGTACTCCTGGCACATTCAGGGTCCAGGAGAGAGAGAGTGAAAGGGAGGTGCCCAGAGAGGGAGACGGAGGAGTGGGAAAGAGAGAGAAGAGCTGAAAATCGGGTTTCATTAGCCTCTGTCAGAGCTCTTTCGTACTTCTGCCTCTCTCGTTCAGAGCCAAGGCCACTGGGCGAAATGGAGTGAGGACGGACAGAAATCGTGACATGATTGGGTCTTTGGAAATGGAGGAGCTTTGGGCTCTGCCAATTACAAATCCTCCCAAAAAGTAATGTCTAAGAGTGTAATTGCACTGCAATACATCAATGCAATTTGAATACCATTTGAGAATCAAGAAACTAGAAAATAATAACAATTGTAATTACAGTTGAACTGTATTGGTATAAATTAATAAAATGCTATGAACTACAAGATCTTCAGTGAAAATGAGGTCAACGTTTAGGAATATCACCCGTACTCCAAAAACTGTTAACTGTGGCAAAGACAGACAGAGGAGTAGACACCGACTTAAGGTTAATTTGACATATAGTACCAGTCAAAAGTTTGGACACACCTACTCATTCAAATGGTTCTTTCTTTATTTTTTACTATTTTCTACATTGTAGAATAATAGAAGACATCAAAACTATTAAATAACACATGGAATCATCTAAAAATATATATTAGATTGTTCAAAGCAGCCACCCTTTGCCTTGCCTTGATGACAGCTCTTGGCATTCTCTCAACCAGCTTCACGAGGACTGCTTTTCCAACATATGCTGAGCACTCGTTGGCTGCTTTTCCTTCACTCTGCGGTCCAATTCATTCCAAACCATCTCAATTGGGTTGAGGTCATCTGATGCAGCACTCCATCACTCTCCTTCTCGGTCAAATAGCCCTTACACAGCCTGGAGGTGTTTTGTGGGTCATTGTCCTGTTGAAAAACAAATGATAGTCCCACTAAGCGCAAACCAGATGGGATGGCGTATCGCTGCAGAATGCTGTGGTAGCCATGCTGGTTAAGTGTGCCTTGAATTCTAAATAAATCACTGACAACATCACATTCCCTCCATGCTTCATTATGGGAAACACACACGCGGAGATGATCCGTTCACCTACTCTGCATCTCACAAAGACACGGCGCCTGGAACCAAAAATCTCAAATTTGGACAAATTTGGAATTTGGACTCATTAGACCAAAGGACAGATTTCCACCGGTCTAATGTCCATTGCTCGTGTTTTTTAGCCCAAGCAAGTCTCTTCTTATTGGTGTCCTTTAGTAGTGGTTTCTTTGCAGCAATTCGACCATGAAGGCCTGATTCACACAGTCTCCTCTGAACAGTTGATGTTGAGATGTGTCTCTTACTTGAACTCTGTGAAGCATTTATTTGGGCTGCAATTTCTGAGGCTGGTAACTCTAATGTACTTATCCTCTGCAGCAGAGGTAACTCTGGGTCTTCCTGTCCTGTGGCAGTCCTCATGAGAGCCACTTTCATCATAGCACTTGATGGTTTTAGCGACTGCACTTGAAGAAACTTTCAAAGTGCTTGAAATTTTCCATATTGACTGACCTTCATGTCTTAAAGTAATGATGGACTGTCGTTTCTCTTTGCTTATTTGAGCTGTTCTTGCCATAATATGGACCTGGTCTTTTACCAAATAGGGATATCTTCTGGACACCATCCCTACCTTGTCACAACACAACTGATTGGCTCAAATGCATTAAGGAAATAAATTCCACAAATTAACAAGGCACAACTGTTAATTGAAATGCATTCCAGGTGACTACCTCGTGAAGCTGGTTGAGAGAATGCCAAAAGTGTGCAAAGTTGAAGGCAAAGGGTGGCTACTAATCTCAAATTTATTTTGATTTGATTAACACTTTTTTGGTTACTACATGACTTCATAGTTTTGATGTCTTCACTATTATTCTACAATGTAGAAAAATCGTAAAAAATAAAGAAAAACCCTAGAATGAGGAGGTGTGTCCAAACGTTTAAATTGTACTGCATGTCCTGTGATGATTAGGTTAGGAGTGAGGGAGGCAAAGCTGATCCCAAATCTGTGGTTAAGGTTAAACTTCTAGCAGGAGCCTTACTAAGTGACCTTTCAACTTTGCTTCCATACACACCCTCATTCAGTGTGTCAGCAGGGGCGTAGTCAATGAAGATATAAGATACGCCTAATCACATGTTTAGTTACACTGTTTTCCTAATTAGCACGAAGACGATCTATACAAGGTTAACAATGAGAAAAATGCATTGCATGATCTTTGGAGACGTTTCACATGATATGCAGGTATATCACCACACATTTGTAAAAAGTATGATGTGCTGTGTGTGTGTGTGTGTGTGTGTGTGTGTGTGTGTATTAATATCATGTACGGTTTGGGACGTGTCAGATAAACCAGAGCTCTAGTTAGCCTGCAAACTGATAGCTTGCACATTTAAAAAGTTGGCAAGCGAAGCTGCCTCTTGCCACGCCAGATATGGAAACAGCTGCCACTGGGGCAGACACTCTTACATGACATTAATGGTTGTCGTGGGGATTTAAGTTAACGTCAATCAAAATACAAAAGACTGGGATAATACTGTAGTGATGCAAAACACAGACATTTACATTTTAGTCATTAAGCAGACAGCCTTATCCAGAGTGATTTATAGTTAGTGCGTTCATCTTCAGATAGCTAGGTGGGAGAACACCATATCACAGTCATAGTAAGTACATTGTTTCTCAAAGTAGCCATCAGCAAAGTCAGAGCAAGTGAAGGGAAAATAATATATATTCAAGTGGGATTATTTAAGATACCCTTTGAAGAGGTCGGGTTTCAGATGTTTTCTGATGATGGGCAGGGAGTTCATTGAGAAGCTTGTTGGGGCGGCAGGTAGCCTAGTGGTTAGAGTATTGGACCAGTTACCGAAAGGTTGCTGGATCAAATCCCCGAGTTGACAAGGTAAAGATCTGTAGTTCTGCCCCAGAACAAGGCAGTTAACCCACTGTTCCCCGGTAGGCCGTCATTGTAAATAAAAATTTGTTCTTAACTGACTTGCCTAGCTAAATAAAAGGTTCAATTATTAAAACATTTTCAAAAATTGTTCCACCATTAGGATGTCCGGACAGAGAAGAGCTTGGACCTGGCTGAGAGGGAGCTGCCCTCCTGTAGGGGTGGGAGGGCCAAGAGAGCAGAAGTGGCAGAACAGAGTTCTCGGGTTGGGGGTGTAGGGTTTGAGCGATGCCTGAAGGTAGGGAGGTGCAGCTCCTCTTGCTGCTCTGTAGGCACATTGTCTTGTAGTGGATGAGAACTTGGACTGGAAGCCAGTGGAGTGTGCGGAGGATCTGGGTGACATGTAACTTGGGAAAGTTGAACACCAGGCGGGTTGCAGCGCTCTGGATAAATTGTAAGGGTTTGCAGGGCGGCAGGTAGCCTAGTGGTTAAGAGTGTTGGGCCAGTCATTGAAAGGTTGCTGGCTCGAATCCCAGAGCCGACATAAAATGTTTGATGGCACAAGCGGGGAGCCCAGCCAACAGCGAGTTACAGTAGTGGACAAGAGAGGACAAGTTCCTGGATTAGGACCAGCGCCACTTCCTGTGTGAGGTAGGGTCGTACTCTACGGATGTTGCAGTGCATGAACCTGCAGGAGCGAGTCACTGTTTTGATGTTTGCAAAACACCACATTGCCTTACTAATTACGTGTCTAGTCTCCACTGGACTGGCAGAAATGGGTCATATGGGTGACAGGAAAAGGGGGGCAATGGGGGGCTGCATAGCCTGCAGCCTCTCACTGACACAGCATAGGTGCCAGTCAGTGGAGTGGCTGCAGCACTAAACTCTGACCAAATAATGCCGACTGAGAGTCCCACATCAGATGCCCTCATCATCCTTTGAGGGTCGAAAACAGGCCATGCTATGGGGGGGGTTGCATCTCAATAGTCTTCAGTGATTTCCTCCGCTCGTCTCCTTTCCTCCATCTGCAGGACATTAACATTTAAAAAGTCAGGCCAAAGCAATTCCCTGGGAAGCATCCTCCACCTGCAGTGTTTCCCCCTGTATTCCCTTAGCAGTGGCGTACCCCTCCCCAAGGAGAGCAGCTTAACACAGGACACACTTGGTGTGCGTTTCTGTGCAACCTGGGAACTGTAACAGTAGATGACAGTGTGACATTCCATTGGAGGCTTCCCTAAATGATCCTAATTTAGAGTCAGCTTCATTGGTAAGGGATAAAACGCCAACGCTATGTACATTATCTGGAAATCATGGATAGTGTGGTGGGGACCTCCAAGATAATGTAGAGAAGAGCCTTACTCTATCGTAGCAATGAAACAAAAAAGCAAACTTATTTAGGAAAACAGCCCTAAATGTTGGAAACAACATTGGATGATAAGACAGATGCACATTTATTTTCCAAGCTATAGCACACCATATTTTACAAATAGCAGGTTTTTAAAGGACTAATGAGTTGCCTGCTTCATGTTTTCATTTTTGACGTGGTAAAAAATAAAATGGTGATAATGGTATCGTCCCGGGCCTAGTAGAGAGTGGAACTGTTTATCCCGCTTATACCAGTAGCCAAAGAAAACAATTCTAAAGTGAACTAGCCAGTAGGAATTTGTTCGATTGCCATGTAAATTGGCAACATTCTAATCCTTTGCTTGCCAGCTAGCCAACTATGGCTAACAAAGTCTTGTCCAACTCCACAAAATAACAGCAAAGTATCTCCATTTGCATTTGATTAAGCTGTTTTCTATTTAAAATTTGGATACATCCATAACAATGCATCATTTTGCCTGGCACAGAAAAATTGCTGTCTTGTTAGGACATAAGCTGTCCATTAAAATACTTGAGGACATCGCATTGCAAATAAAACACTAGGCTAGAAGCTAGCTAAATACAGCAGTTTGTTCCTCGCAAATCTGCCACTGACAACCGAATTCAACAATACCCGTTGCTAAAAACAGCTGGTCGAACAAGAAACATGTGGGAGGATTTGACAGCACTAGTCTAGCTCCACCTGCTCCACGGAGAATTGCATGTTCATCACTCGCCACCTTAGGTCATCAGATGCTACAAAAATATATAGAAGTCTCAGTGAAAACAAAAACGTTATTCCTCATTGGACATGCATCCAATTTCAGTATGTGTAGTTGTTGGTTTGGCTTTTTGTAACTTGTGTTATTGACTGTACGTTTGTTTGTGTCACACTGCTTTGCTTTATCTTG
Organism: Salvelinus fontinalis; assembly: GCF_029448725.1. Classification (NCBI taxonomy): domain Eukaryota; kingdom Metazoa; phylum Chordata; class Actinopteri; order Salmoniformes; family Salmonidae; genus Salvelinus; species Salvelinus fontinalis. The sequence continues at coordinate 48,899,917 of NC_074685.1, read as the reverse complement.
GCCAGGTCGCAGTTGTAAATGAGAACTTGTTCTCAACTGGCCTACCTGGTTAAATAAAAGGTGAAATTAAAAAAAAAAATCTTTATAGCTCTGTAAAGGCTGCTTGGTGCAGTGATTTACAACGGTAATAAGGCACCTATTGTTGGAACTACTTCAGGAGGTGTTAAATAACTGTCCGTATAGATCTGAAAATAAGGCCCACTCTAGAACACCCTTCTTGACAGTCAGAATCCACTATTCAACAATGCCGTGGTATAACTCCTATTATAAACCAGGTGGTTTGAGCCATGAATGCTGATTGGCTGAAAACAAATTGTATTGGTCACAGACACATATTTAGCAGATGTTATTGCGGGTGTAGCGAAATGCTTGTGTTCTACCTCCAACAGTGCAGTAGAATCTAAAAACGATTCACAACAATACAAAGTAAAAGAATGGAATTTAGAAATACATAAATATTAGATTGAGCAATGTCGGTGTGGCATTGACTAAAATACAGTAGAATATAATACAGTATATACATATGATATGAGTAAAGCAGTATGTAAACATTAAAGTGACTAGTGTTCCATTATTAAAGTGGTCAGTCATTCCATGTCTATAGGGCAACAGCTTCTAAGGCGCAGGGTTGCGTAACCGGGTGAATGCCGGCTAGTGATAGCTATTTAGCAGTCTGACAGCCTTGAGATGGGACCGAGAAGCTGTTTTTCAGTCTCAGCTTTGATGCACCTGTACTGACCTCGCCTTCTGGATGATAGCGGGGTGAACAGGTCGTGGCTCTCGTGTGGTTGACTTTCTTCATTATCTTTTTGGCCTTCCTGTGACATCGTTTGATGTCGGTGTCCTGGAGGGCAGGCAGTTTGCACCCGGTGATGCGTTAACAGGGGGTGATACAGCCCAACTGGATGCTCTCCATTGTGCATCTGTAAAGGTTTGTGAGGGTTTTAGGGGCCAAGACAAAATTTCTTCAGCCTCCTGGGGTTGAAGAGGCGCTGTTGCGCCCTCTTCGCCACACTGTCTATGTCGGTGGAACATTTCAGATCGTCAGTGACATGTACACCAAGGAACTTGAAGCATTCCACCTTCTCCACCGCGGTCCTGTCGATGTGGAAAGGAAAATCAGTGCTCAGCATATGTGGGAACTCCTTCAAGCATGTTGGAAAAGCATTCCAGGTGAAGCTGGTTGAGAGAATGCCAAGTGTGTACAAAGCTGTCATCAAGGCAAATGGTGGCTACTTTGAAAAATCTAAAATATATTTAGATTTGTTTAACACTTTTTTGGTTACTACATGATTCCATCTGCAGTCCGCGATCAGCTCCTTTGTTTTGTTGACGTTGAGTGAAAAGCTATTTATTCTACCAAGGCCCTCACCTCTTCCCTGTAGGTTGTCTCGTCATTGTTGGTAATCAGGCCTACTACTGTTTTGTCATCTGCAAACTTGATGATTGAGTTGGAGGTGTGCATGGCCACAGCTCAGCATGCAACACCATAGTACCCTTCAAGGTCATTAAGCTCGGTGTCCTGGGTCTGAACTAGAGGTCGACCGATTAAATCGGAATGGCCGATTAATTAGGGCCGATTTCAAGTTTTCATAACAATCGGTAATCGGCATTTTTGGACACCGATTATGGCCGATTACATTCGACTCCACGAGGAGACTGTGTGGCAGGCTGACTACCTGTTATGCGAGTGCAGCAAGGAGCCAAGGTAAGGTGCTAGCTAGCATTATTAATTAAGTCTATGAGCACTCTGACTGAGCGGTGGTAGACAGCAGCAAGCTCGTAAGCATTCATTCAAACAGCACTTTCCTGCATTTGCCAGCAGCTCTTCCCTGTGCTTTAAGCATTGCGCTGTTATGACTTCAAGCCTATCAACTCCCGAGATTAGGCTGGCAATACTAAAGTACCTATTAGATCATCCAATAGTCAAAGGTATATGAAATACAAATGGTATAGAGAGACATAGTCCTGTAATAACTACAACCTAAAACTTCTTACCTGGGAATATTGAAGACTCATGTTAAAAGGGACCACCAGCTTTCATATGTTCTGAGCAAGGAACTTAAACGTTAGCTTTTTTACATGGCACATATTGCACTTTTACTTTCTTCTCCAACACTTTGTTTTTGCATTATTTAAACCAAATTGAACAGGTTTCATTATTTATTTGAGACTAAATAGATTTTATTGATGTATTATATTAAGTTAAAATAAGTGTTCATTCAGTATTGTTGTAATTGTCATTATTACAAATATATATACATACACACACACACACACACATATATACATATATATATATATATATATATATATATATACATACATTTAAGTCATTTAGCAGACGCTCTTATCCAGAGCGACTTACAAATTGGTGCATTCACCTTATGACATCCAGTGGAACAGCCACTTTACAATAGTGCATCTAAATCTTTTAAGGGGGGGGGGGGGGGGTGAGAAGGATTACTTTATCCTATCCTAGGTATTCCTTAAAAAAAAATATATAAATATATAAATATATATAAAATATATACACACATATATATACATATATATACACACATATATACACATACATATATAAACATATATATATACATATATAAACATATATATATACATATACATATACATATATACATATATATATATACATATACATTTTTTATTTTTATTTTTTTTATTTCACCTTTATTTAACCAGGTAGGCTAGTTGAGAACAAGTTCTCATTTGCAACTGCGACCTGGCCAAGATAAAGCATAGCAGTGTGAACAGACAACACAGAGTTACACATGGAGTAAACAATAAACAAGTCAATAACATGGTAGAAAAAAGAGAATCTATATACAATGTGTGCAAAAGGCATGAGGTAGGCAATAAATCGAATAATTACAATTTAGCAGATTAACACTGGAGTGATAAATCATCAGATGAACATGTGCAAGAAGAGATACTGGTGTGCAAAAGAGCAGAAAAGTAAATAAATAAAAGCAGTATGGGGGGTGAGGTAGGTAAATTGGGTGGGTAGTTTACAGATGGACTATGTACAGCTGCAGCGATCGGTTAGCTGCACGGATAGCAGATTTTTAAAGTTGTTGAGGGAGATAAAAGTCTCCAACTTCAGAGATTTTTGCAATTCGTTCCAGTCGCAGGCAGCAGAGAACTGGAAGGAAAGGCGTCCAAATGAGGTTTTAGCTTTAGGGATGATCAGTGAGATACACCTGCTGGAGCGCGTGCTGCGGGTGGGTGTAGCCATCGTGACCAGTGAACTGAGATAAGGCGGCACTTTACCTAGCATAGCCTTGTAGATGACCTGGAGCCAGTGGGTCTGACGACGAACATGTAGCGAGGGCCAGCCGACTAGGGCATACAGGTCGCAGTGGTGGGTCGTATAAGGTGCTTTAGTAACAAAACGAATGGCACTGTGATAAACTGCGTCCAGTTTGCTGAGTAGAGTGTTGGAAGCTATTTTGTAGATGACATCGCCGAAGTCGAGGATCGGTAGGATAGTCAGTTTTACTAGGGTAAGTTTGGCGGCGTGAGTGAAGGAGGCTTTGTTGCGGAATAGAAAGCCGATTCTTGATTTGATTTTGGATTGGAGATGTTTGATATGAGTCTGGAAGGAGAGTTTGCAGTCTAGCCAGACACCTAGGTACTTATAGATGTCCACATATTCTAGGTCGGAACCGTCCAGGGTGGTGATGCTAGACGGGCGTGCGGGTGCAGGCAGCGAACGGTTGAAAAGCATGCATTTGGTTTTACTAGCGTTTAAGAGCAGTTGGAGGCCACGGAAGGAGTGTTGTATGGCATTGAAGCTCGTTTGGAGGTTAGATAGCACAGTGTCCAAGGAAGGGCCGGAAGTATATAGAATGGTGTCGTCTGCGTAGAGGTGGATCAGGGAATCGCCCGCAGCAAGAGCAACATCATTGATGTATACAGAGAAAAGAGTCGGCCCGAGAATTGAACCCTGTGGTACCCCCATAGAGACTGCCAGAGGACCGGACAACATGCCCTCCGATTTGACACACTGAACTCTGTCTGCAAAGTAGTTGGTGAACCAGGCAAGGCAGTCATTAGAAAAACCGAGGCTACCGAGTCTGCCGATAAGAATATGGTGATTGACAGAGTCGAAAGCCTTGGCCAGGTCGATGAAGACGGCTGCACAGTAATGTCTTTTATCGATGGCGGTTATGATGTCGTTTAGTACCTTGAGCGTGGCTGAGGTGCACCCGTGACCGGCTCGGAAACCGGATTGCACAGCGGAGAAGGTACGGTGGGATTCGAGATGGTCAGTGATCTGTTTGTTGACTTGGCTTTCGAAGACCTTAGATAGGCAGGGCAGGATGGATATAGGTCTGTAACAGTTTGGGTCCAGGGTGTCTCCCCCTTTGAAGAGGGGGATGACCGCGGCAGCTTTCCAATCCTTGGGGATCTCAGATGATACGAAGGAGAGGTTGAACAGGCTGGTAATAGGGGGTGCGACAATGGCGGCGGACAGTTTCAGGAATAGGGGGTCCAGATTGTCAAGCCCAGCTGATTTGTATGGGTCCAGGTTTTCCAGCTCTTTCAGAACATCTGCTATCTGGATTTGGGTAAAGGAGAAGCTGGGGAGGCTTGGGCGAGTAGCAGCGGGGGGGGCGGGGCTGTTGGCCAAGGTTTGAGTCGCCAGGAGGAAGGCATGGCCAGCCATTGAGAAATGCTTGTTGAAGTCTTCGATTATCACGGATTTATCGGTGGTGACCGTGTTACCTAGCCTCAGTGCAGTGGGCAGCTGGGAGGAGGTGCTCTTGTTCTCCATGGACTTTACAGTATCCCAGAACTTTTTGG